>NC_136527.1:62781746-62789246 GCF_053919585.1 Euprymna scolopes | reverse complement strand
AAAGTGATTTCTGTGTGCAATGGCAGCAGCACATTCTAGAGAGAACCATGGCTGGCTGTTAGGTATTTGCTGAAACTTTTTAGAGGGTATGAAATGGTCAATACCTACAATTAACCATTCAGTCAGGTCTGATACTATAGAGGACACATCCTTTTTAAACATGGAATGCAGAGGTAGATCAGATATAAATGTACAGAAGCTATCCCAGTCAGCCTTAGTGTATCGATATACTGTACGATGGAGAGGTACGTCTGGGGACTTATTACATTTCATTTTTATCTTAATTGATACAACAGAGTGGTCGGAAGATCCAAGAGGCAACAGAACAGAAACTGAACATAGTTCAGGGCAAGTTGTGAGAAAAAGGTCTAGTAGGCTCGCATACTGGCCGTCATTGTCGGGCACACAGGTGGGTTCCTGAACAATCTGAGTGAGGTCATAGGCAATGGAGAAATCATGACAGAACCTCCCCTCATCATCGGTCTTGTTTGAGTGGGTCAACCATTCGACGTTCTGAACATTGAAGTCACCACATACGTGAATGTTAGCTGAAGGATAAGCAGATAATATATGTATATATGTATATCTATATATATCTATATGTATATATATGTATATATATATGTATATATATATATATGTATGTATATATATATATCTGAACATTGAAGTCACCACATACGTGAATGTTAGCTGAAGGATAAGCAGATAATATATGTATATATGTATATCTATATATATATATGTATATATATGTATATATATGTATATATATATATATATATGTATATATATATATGTGTATGTATATATATGTATGTATATATGTATGTATATATATATGTATATATATGTATGTATATATATATATGTATATATATGTATATATATGTATGTATATATATATGTATATATGTATGTATATATGTATGTATATATATATGTATATATGTATGTATATATGTATGTATATATATATGTATATATATATGTATATATATGTATATATATGTATATATATATGTATATATGTATATGTATATTAGTCTCGCAAGTAACTGCGAGACAAACAAAATGTTACTTAGAGACTACTATTGTGTAATCCAGCGTAGGGTACCGGTAGAAAAAATAAAAAATTAATTTACTTGAGACATACTTATTGAACATTTTCTGAAATAGTACAATAATTACCTTGACATTCTTCTGTTTAGTTTAAGATATCATTTTCAGATATTTTGATACTAATACCGTAATTAAAAAAATAAAAATTGCCGGATTTTAGTTTCATCAGAGTTTTCCACGACAACGTAAACAAACCACTATTCGTACTACCATAATAACAGCAACACAGAGGGAGAGAGAGAGAGAGACAGACAGACAGACAGAGAGGGGGGGCTACTGTTCAGTATTTGTGTAAAATATTACATAACTGATTTTTCCCCTATTTTTGATTATCCGTTACATTACTACCATTGCTAAATTACTTTAGTTTAAATCCCGCATTTCCATCCATGCTCACCACCGCCCACCGAAAATTACCGACTATTACCGAATGAGCAGACGTTAAATTGTAACAAACACACATCCGTAAAGTTGTTAAATGTCTGCGTTGCCGAGGAGCTCCTTACATGTAACATTTTCTTGCATTATTTACAACACGTATGTTGTTGTTGTTTGTTTACAAATACTGTGTCAATAAAATTCTTACTTTCTTTTATATTATTAAGAAAATAATAGCGTGTTACAATTAGTGCAGCACCAACATTTTTACTATAAGGGACTTACGTAGGACCCCCCCCCTGGAGTGAATGTGGTATTGCGGTGATTTTGTGGCCTGTCAAGAATATATTATGAATATATTATTATCATTTTTAATTTTGTAACTGGCTGTAACATTTTCTTGCATTATTTACAACTTTTTGTAAATAATGCAAGATATATTTTCCACTACAACGTAAACAAACCACTATTCGTACTACCATAATAACAGCAACACAGAGAGAGAGGGAGAGAGAGACAGACAGACAGAGAGGGGGGGGGCTACTGTTCAGTATTTGTGTAAAATATTACATGTAACATTTTCTTGCATTATTTACAACACGTAAGCGTACTATTTTTTTTGTTGTTGTTTGTTTACAAATACTGTGTCAATAAAATTCTTACTTTCTTTTATATTATTAAGAAAATAATAGCGTGTTACAATTAGTGCATGAGCACCAACATTTTTACTATAAAGGACTTACGTAGGACTCCTGGGACTTACGTAGTACCCCCCCTGGAGTAAATGTGGTATTGCGGTGATTTTGTGGCCTGTCAAGAATATATTATGAATGATGGCAAAGTATATGATAAAATTGCTGAAAAAGCTAGAAAAGCTGAATATTATTGAAAAAATAAAGATAAAATAAAACAAAGAGTTCAGAATTATAAAAAAAAAACTCAAAGCGGTAAATAATGATACTTATAAAAAAAAGCAAAAAGAGTCAAATAAAAAATATTTCAATAAAAATAGAGAAAAAATGCATGCGAAAATGGCCCAGTATTATAAAAAAAATAGAGAAAAAATTTGTGCAAAAGCATATTATAACAAATATAAAAATAAACATAGAAAAACACCATCTAAATTTACTTGCAAATTCGAAATGTCAAGCAAAGATGCTAATTTTCATCGACACATTCTGATTAGAAATATGAGACAAATTAAAAAACGACGAAGATGTTATAATGAATTAATGCAAAAAATGATTATAATGCGGAAAATGATTATGTCATACAAAAAAGCAAATATGAATATGTGCCATTGGCTAAGTTGTCAAGACACAATTTTAAATTTATGCATTGCCAAGAATGTGATTGCAGTGAATTAAACACATTTGAAGTCCCCATAAATGAAAACAATGAAAATCAAATTAATAACAGTGACTACAGAATATCAATGACTCGTCTGTGTAGAATCGAAGATGGCTGTCCAGACTCAGCTCAGAAATTGGAATATGCTAAAAGATTGCATAACAATTTGTCTGATTTGAGTCCGAATTTGACAATTGCTCAAATGAGGAAGAAATTGGATAGTTTCCAAAGTTGCAAAGGTATGCATTCTGATAGAATTTATTGCTGTGGCCAAAGTGATTGCACGGACAAGCTGGCCCTGCTGAAACTCTTGTCACCACACTCGCAACACCTGAGAACAGTGATCAGAAAAATATATAGATTATTGTCGATTGGAACATGGCTTAACAAATATGACATCGCAATACTTGAAGGGGACTGGTCAATATATAGTGAGTTAATTTACCAGGTTAGCAGGGATGCTACTATTTCTGACCTTTACAATGAATCCTTTTCAAATGAAAATGAATTTCACACTGAGGTTTATGTTACAACAAAATATGCCAATTTGTTTAAAAAATTTCAAAAGGCAATTTATGATTTTAAAATAAATCATTGTGACATTTGCAAAATGCGCAAAAAAGATTCAGAATTGCATGAATGGGACAACTGGGATAAAATAAAATCTCAAACAATACTTAACATTATTAAAGCAAATTACACATTACCATGTATTGTATGCAAAAAATGGCAATCGGATATGATAACATACAAAAAAGTACCAAATTTGGCATCGATTAATGGTCTTCAAGTTGATGACATCCCACCTGAAATCTCCATTTTGAATATGTATGAAAGTCTTCTTATTCAAAGAGCCAAATGTTTTATGAATATAATTAAATTGGTGCCATACAAGTTTAAAGGACTGCAAAGCCAGTGGATCCCAGCTATCAGAGGAATAGCTAGTCATTTGCCAATGCCAATGAAAACAACTATCAACCATGCTATGACTACATTGCCAAACAATGATCATAAATTACTTGAAATTATAGTTGATACATTGCCAAACAAAAAAAATATTATTTGGCGCTCATTGGTTAATATGGATAAAGTTCTCAAAGCTTTGGATTGGTTGAAAAACAACAATATCTTGTACAATGACATTAAAATTGATCGAAATGCCAACTTAGATGAAATTGTCACATGCACTGGGCGAAATGATAGTCTGAAAATGGATCATTTTCTGACTCAGACTGGGGCTCAGATTTCATATGAGCATCACACGCTCATTGAAATGCAACCAATGTTGCCACCTGAAAAGGATTTTACGATTTTCAGGCAAAAAAGAGTTGAAGGAGTATTACTAACTGACAATGACCCATTATTGGAATTGTTTTGTTTTCCTGATTTGTTCACAAGAGGTAGATTTGGAATGTTTTCAAATGAACGTCCATATGGCAAAGTAAAACCATACATGTACATCAGAAATCGATTGAACCATTGTGATCCTAGATTCAGAAGAAACATTCAATATTTGATGTTTTCTGCCGATAAAGCTGATAAACGAGCCATTGATGCTGGTATTTATGCTATAATGAAAACAGCAAAAATGCCAAAAATAACAGTTGCTTAACTGAAAAAAAGATTGACAAATAATGATAAGCAACTGGAAGGCAATTTGTCAATGATGATGGCAAATATGCGAGGATCTAAGGAATTTTGGGCTCGAAAATACACGGATTTGCAAGCTTTTGATGAGTGTTATGGAGTACCCACTTTCTTTTTGACACTGTCTTGCAATGAATATATCCTCAAAGATTTGCACGAATTTCTTGAAAAGTTGAATAATACAACTAAAAACTTTGGACAAATAAATAATGATGATATTGTGGCAGTCAGTGAACATTTTTATCATAGATTCACATCATTTTTGAAGATTGTCATACTTGACAAAAACGGTCCTCTGACTGAAGTTGCCCATTATTTTTGGCGATTAGAGTATCAAAACAGAGGCACTCCTCATGTACACATGAAAGTGTACTGCAAAGATGCTCCTATTTTTGATGAGACTGACAAAGATTCACACAAAATAGTCCAAACTTTCATTGAATCTATTATTACTTGTCAACTTCCCAACCATTTTAAATCACCTAAATTAGCCTATTTGGTGAATAAAGTGCAAAGACACACTTGTGGTGGATCATGTTACCGTAAAAAATTTGTCAGAAATAAATTTTACACAATTTGTCGCTATGGATTTCCTAAATCTGCTGGAAATTTCAAATTTAACACAATTGAAGAAAGTGTTAGGTCACATAAATGTGGCAAAAAAATTTAAAAAATTGTATAATTTGAATAGAAGCTCACAAGAGCAGTACATTAATGCTTACAACCCAGCTATTTTGATGATGTGGGAGTTTAATATTGACTTGCAGTACATTTCTGACAATTCAATGATTCTGAACCATTACATCACCAGCTATCAGACTAAATATGAAGCATCTGAGACTGAAGGTGTGTGGTCATTGGACCAATCAAAATCATTTTATGGTAAATGCAAAAGCGCTGGTCTTTATACATTGTCCAAAAGAGATTCAGGAGCTTATGAAGTTGCTGATAAGCTGTTGGGACATCACTTGTTTGGAGCTTCTGCAACTGTAATGTGGGTCGGTGCTGATATACCTGAATATAGAACCCGCAGATTTTTGCCACAAGAAGAATTGGATCAAATGCAGCCTGATTCTACAGATTTGTATTATGGCAATATGGTTGAAACATGGTACCCGAATAGACCTGATTCTATGGAAAATAAAAGTTTGTACTATGTTGCGAGAAACTATGAAAGAACAATGAATGCTTCCACAAATGATGATGAGAAAGTTTCATTGAAGCTGTGAAATAATCATGGCTTTTTAAAAAAAAAGTGAAAGAAAAAGCTATAAAGATGCCAAATGTGAGATTGACTTCTGAAACAAAAGAACGATATTATCACAATTTGTTGATGCTGTTCAAACCTTGGCGCCAAGAAGAAATTGATTTACTTGATGGCTGTAAATCATATGAGCAATCATTACATCAAAATGCTCCATATTTGTCTGAAATGACAAATTATGAAAGTATTAAGAAAAAAATTAAAGATGCTATTGAAATAAGCAAAAAAATAGAGCAAAAATCTAAAAATTATGAAAATGAAAATAACGCTGATGATGATCAAATTGATTGCGATCCTAATATGGCTAAAGAGGCAGATAAAAATGAAGCTGATTTAAATATGCCTCAAATCAGACATGTCACTGAAGTTCAAGTTTTAGAAAATGAGCAAAAATTGAATTTCATTCAAAAAAAAATTTATAATGAAATTATTTCCAAACTTGAACAACAAAATCTTCATTGGAATGAGGAAAACCCTATTCACAGGTGCAATTGTGACGATTGTCCACAAATTCTCAAATTTATTAATGGTTTTGTGGATGTGGGCAAATCTTTTCTGATCAATGCACTGGCAGATAAAATTACTCTCACATATCCTGCCATCAATGGACCCAGTGTAGTTATTAGTGCTCCTACTGGTGTCAGTGCTTACATTTTGAAAGGATCTACATGCCATAGAGTCTTTCAACTAAATGTGCAGCATGGTTCTACACCTAAATATGAACCATTATCAAAGGATAAAATAAAAAGTTTGAGAACCATGCTTGGATATGCGAGATTATTCATTATTGATGAAATAAGCATGGTTAGTCACTTGCAATTAGCATTTATTCACCAACGTTTGCAAGATGTTTTTGGTGATATTAGGAAACAAGTGTATCCATTTGCAAACATGTCAATTGTTGCATTTGGTGATTTATTTCAGCTTCCACCTGTTAATGAAAAACCTGTATTTTCCAAAATATCTATTCAAGATGCTAGAAAATCAAATTTGGGAATTGCTGGTATAAATTTGTGGTCATATTTCGATTATGATGAATTGACCATAAATATGCGACAAAAAGATGATAATGAAAACTTTGTTAATATTCTTAACAGAATAAGACTTGGGTCACCAACTGATTAGGATATTGAGATCTTGAAAAGGCATCGAATCAATCCTAAACAAAAAGCAAATATTGATCAAGTTACTGATCTTTTGCAAAATTTGCAAAAGAAAATGCATATTATTTGCATTGTACCCACAAATGAATCTGCTGAGGAAGTGAATTATAAAATGTTGAAAAAAAATAATATTCATATCATTGAAATTTCAGCAACTGATTCCAACTTAAGACAAAAAACCGTAACAAAAAAAAAAAATCAAAACAGACACCAAAAACTTCTAAACTTAAAAAGATTTCTGACACAGCTGGACTTGAAACTGTGCTTAAAATTGGAATTGGTGCTAGATGCATGTTGCGTCGAAATATTGATATTGAAAAAGGACTTTGCAATAGTACAATGGGTACAGTCACTGAAATACAAATGAAAGATGGCAAAGTTGTTGCTGTGACTGTAAAATTTGATCATATGCAGTCAATGTTGAATTTGTGCAAGCTGACTATGAACTTTCTCCTGGACTCTTTGTGACTAGATCTCAAATACCTTTGTCACTCAGCTATGCTTTAACTGTCCACAAAACCCAAGGTATTTCAGTCGATGGTATCATTGTTGACTTGGGATCTGATGTCTTTTCAG
>NC_136527.1:62756746-62764246 GCF_053919585.1 Euprymna scolopes | reverse complement strand
ATTCGTATATGATATCTATGGTGTCCTCCTCTTCGACTGTTGTCGTATCATCATCATCTTGGATATGACGTTTTTTTATCTGATTTAGGTGCCTTTTATGTATATTCTGTGGACCTTTAATCATGTATGTACAATCACCAATGCGTTTATCCACTACTCCACATTCCCAGTAAGATGTGTTATTTCTGTAGCACTTAAAATATACTCGATCTCCCGAGTTATATTTCTTTCTTCTGGTGTGTGTAGTGTTTCGGATAATTGCCTGCCTTGGCAATAGTTTGTCAAACGCTGATTTTACCTTTCTGGCAAACATTAGATCAGCTGGTGATATGTTTGATGGTGTACTAGGATGTGGTGTAATCCTATATACTTGCAAGAATTGTTGCAAAGCTTGTTCTGTTGGTGTTCCAATGGATTTCTTTAACGCTCGTTTTAGCGTGTCCACGAACCTTTCCGCGAGGCCGTTCGACCTTGGATGATACAGCGGAGTCGTGATGTGCTTCACTCGGAACGTGCCGCAAAATTCCTTAAACTCTGCGGATGTGAACTGCGTTCCGTTGTCAGTGACCAGTGTGTCTGGTACACCGAATCTTGCAAACAACTCGTGTAGGAACCCTATTGAGTTGTTCGTTGTTGGATTCCTGCAACGCATTACCTCCGGCCATTTTGTGAAACTATCCACTACAATTAAATAATAGTTTTCACCTACTGGACCAGCGAAGTCCATGTGGATTCTCGACCCTGGTTGGTCGGTTTTCGGCCAAGGTTTGTGTACTATAGGTGGAGATTTTGCCGCTAACTGGCATCCTTTACATTTATCAATTGTTGTTGCTATGTCAGTGTCCATGTTGTGATGATCCTTATGGTAAGTAACCGATACTTGCTAGATATCGGTTATTACCATAGTGAGGTTGTAGGATGGACGGAGATTGACGAGAGAGAGAAAACGAACGAGGAATATCGTGCTCGGTGGATATCAGACTGACTACTACCCCGGATGTCGCCAGGGGCCGTAACTCCTGTGACACCTGCGGTGCGGTGGTCTCCCTTTATTTGGTAAAGACATTACAATGCTCTCTTTTTTTTTTTTTTTTAAGTTTATTTTATTATTATTATTTTTTTTTTATATTCATCAAGGAGTTTGTTCATGCGTGGTGTGACTGGAGTGTTTGCGTTGCTGGGTTGGAGGGAAGCATCTGTCAACCTAAGGGAAAGAAAATGATAATTATGCATTATTATGTACAGGGGTATTTGTAGCATTTAGCAATCAAATCTTTTGGGTGACTGTCTTGGGCGGCCTGAGCGTCTGAGGTTTGAAGAGTGTTGTCACTGGTTTTCTTTAGATTTTGGTGATGCTGTCACATGCATGTGTCCCTCATCATCAGATGAAGAGTATTCAGGTGGGTCATGTGTGAGGTTTCTTAGTGGCTTAGGGATTTTTTTGAAGAAGCTGGCATTTCTTGTAATTTGGTTGTCCTTGTGTGTGGCAGTAATCATGGATCCCTTTTTTTGTTGTTATGGGTAATGGGTTAGGTTGATAAGGGGTGTGTGCCTTTGAAGTGTGGTCGCTTTTTACAACGACGGTGTCACCCACACTCAGATTATTGGGCTTTACGTATACTTTTCTGTCAGCATATTTCTTTATTGTTTTCTTGGCTTGAGTGTCACGTACCCTAATGCTATGGTCTCCAGCTATAGGTGCAACTAGGTGTGACAGGCGGTTTTTTATGGTCCGGCCAAATAGAATTGAGGCTGGGGAAACACCGGCGGTGTCGTTCGGTAATCTAACAGGAATTTGAATAGCTCCTGCTTCCAGCTTTGGCCTTTGATTAAGGCGGCTTTGATGGATTTTTTTACAGTGCGCATGAAGCGTTCTGTTTCAGCATTGGCCTGGGGCCATAGAGGTGTTATCTTCCTGTGTCTGAAACCGGTGACAGAGGCGTAGGTTTTGAAATCATGGCTGTTGAATGGTGGGCCATTGTCTATTTTGAGGGATACTGGTACTCCGAATTCGGCAAATATCTTGTCTAAACAGGGTATGACCGAGTTTGTTGAGATAGTCCAGGATATCGACAACAAGGTAGCGTGAGTACTCGTCTGTGACAACAAGAAGATATTTCCCATTCTGGAGATGTCCAAAGTCAGCACTAACCTCTGTCCATGGGGCTGCTGGTAGTGGGGACATTTTCTGCGGCTCCCTTGCCGTTTTGTGAGTGCTGATCTGACAGGTGTGACAGTTCCTGATGTTTTCTTCTACTAAAGGCTGCATGTTTTTAAACCAGACTTTTTCCCGGAGGAGGGCCGTGGATTTCACGATGCCTTGATGGCCGGCATGGGCTATTTTGGCAGCTCTGTTTTGTAGGGTCTCAGGTAGCACTATCCAGCGCCCTTTCAGAATGATACTGTCCTCATGTGCTAGTGATAGTTCATCACGGTTGGCATGTAGGGTGAGAAACGTGGCTTTGTTTATGCCGTCATTGGCACCTTGTCATTTTTTGGTGAGGATGGCTTGAATGACTGCAGTGAGCGTCTTGTCTTTCGCAGTTTCCATTGCAACTTCATCAATTGTCATTGCTTTGGGGGTCGACGTTGAGAGAATATAGTTTATATACTCCTCCGCTATTTTCTGTTGCTTGGTGGTAGATGTACTGGATGGCGGCTGAGATAGTCGGCTGGGTTGTCATGACCTGGTCGGTATGTGACAGTCATATTGTATGGCTGTGTTCTCAAAACCCAACGTTCAATGCGCGCAGATAGTTGGGAGCGGGTGTTATTAAAGATCGATGTTAAGGGCTTATGATCTGTGTGAACCGTGAATGGGGCCCCAAAGTCATGAGTCAGGGTTGCGTAGTCTGGAATGAATTGTGCACTGCAAAAGTTGGTCATCCCCAACAAACTTCTGACTTCTGATGCGTTTTGGGGGTCTGGTAATTCGAGGATTGCTTTTATTTTACGGTTACTTGGGCTGATGCCTTCATTACCGAATGTGTGTCCGAGGAATTCAAATGACCTCTTGTTGTATTCACATTTGCTGCTATTCAGTGTTAGGCCTTTTTCACGTAGTCGTTGAAATACTTTCTGGAGATTTCCGTCGTCGTCTTGCTGGTCCAATCCAAAGCAAAGAATGTCATCACTGATGTTGATGGCTCCCTCAATCCCTGCGAGTGCCTGACTAATCTCTTCCTGAAATATTTCGCTGGCGGAGTTGACACCGAAAAATAGTCTTTTGTATCTATATAGACCCAGGTGTGTTGCGAACGTGGTAATGTATCGGGATTCTTCAGCTAGTTCCAACTGGTTGTAGCCCTGATTGAGGTCTAACTTGCTAAAGACACTGGCTCCCGATAGAATGGCCTTCAGCTCATCAAGTGTGGGGGTAGGGTGACATTCCCTTTTGATAGCTTTGTTTGCCGCTCTCATATCAATGCAAACTCTGATTTTACTTTGGTCTTTCTTAGGTACCACCACAATAGGGGATACCCACGGGGTTGGTCCTTCCGCTTTTTCAATCACCCCCAGTTTCTCGTCTTTCTGTATTAGCTCTTCTATGTCCTTCCTTACATGAAAGGGGACTCTGCGGTATCTCTGAGCGATGGGTGGTATATTTTCATCTATGTGCAGATGGACTTTTTTCTCTTTAAGTTTACCTAAGCCATTGAATAGGTCTGCATAGTCCTCCAAAAGCTTAAGAGTTGTCTGCGGGATTTGTGTGTCAGAGTTGCTGATGTGGTTAACTGGGAGCTTTTTTGCTGATAAAAGTTTAAGCTTTTCACATGTTTCCCAGCCAATGATAGGTTTTTCTGGGCTTTTTATTACATGTATGTTAGCTTGGCAGGAGATGCCCCCAAACTCTAGGAGGGTCCTAAATTGGCCTAGAACTGGAGTAGTTTGCTTGACCCCAAATCCAGATATCACAGTTTTTGTCGGTCGGAGACATGGTGTCGGTTTTAAACACTTGAAATCTGCTTCAGACAAAATGTTGATAGTGGCTCCTGAGTCGGCTAACACATTGAACGTTTGGTGGCTATTGCCAAAAGATATATCAAAACAGGGAAGGTTTTTCATCTTACCTGTATGAAACACATATTCTGTGTCACTGCCGCTGGTTGAGTCCTGCTGGTTGTCCTCGATGCAGTTCACCGGTCGGCGGCTGGTTTGGACTTGTGGACGTGGAGGACGATTTGTTCTACATTGTCCTCATCGTTCATTTTTCTAAAACAGACAGAGGCGAAGTGCCCCCATCTCCGGCAATAAGTGCATTGGCTCTGGAATGCTGGGCAAGACGTTGGTCCTCGTTCATGTAGATATTTTCCGTTGCAATTCCTGCACTGAATTTTCCGGGGACAGTCACGTGTCTGTCGCTGTCCGTACGTGACTTTGTTTACTACTGCAGTAGTAGTTTGTATTGTCATGTCCTCTAAGCGCATTTGTTGTAGGTGCGCTGTTATTGTTTCCGTCGTCCTGGCATAATTTATCAAGTCGTGTAGTGACATGTTAGAATTTATTAAACCCTTTTGCCGGACTTTTTCTGATGAACAGCCTGTTATCAGTTGAGACTTTATTTCAGCGTTTGCGTCTGCAAAGTGACATGTAGCTGCTGCTTCTTTCAATTTCCGGTAGAAGTCCTCTACATTCGGCGTGGTTTGTTTGATGTTACGGAATACAAATCAGTTGTATTCCGTGTTATTTTGGGGGTTGAAATGAGCCTGTACAGCCGAGACGAGTTTGTCGAAGTGGGTTTCGTTTTCTCCTGGTGTGGTCTGTTCGGCTGATAATTCGTCAATGAGGTCGTTCATCGCCTCACCAACAAACGTTAGCAAAATTGCTTTTTGTCTTTTATCGCTCTCTATGTCGTGGGCGATAAAATAGTTCCTCAATCTGCTAATGTATTTCGTCCATCTTGCTGCTTTGGCTTCTGACTCGCAGTCGAATTCCGGGTAGTGAGGTAGGGCAGCCATGTTTGTTTTGCAACACGTGTGATTGTTTGTTGTTGTTTTTTTTTTTCGTGTTTTCTTATGTCTATTTTTGTAAATTACTCTATCCTCGTCGCCAATGTGATGATCCTTATGGTAAGTAACCGATACTTGCTAGATATCGGTTATTACCATAGTGAGGTTGTAGGATAGACGGAGATTGACGAGAGAGAGAAAACGAACGAGGAATATCGTGCTCGGTGGATATCAGACTGACTACTACCCCGGATGTCGCCAGGGGCCGTAACTCCTGTGACACCTGCGGTGCGGTGGTCTCCCTTTATTTGGTAAAGACATTACACATGTTACGCCAGTACACGTAGCTTCTCATTAACGACTTCATTCGATTTATCCCCGGATGTCCTGTGTGGAAATCTCTTAACATCCTATTCTGCAATGTTTTGGGTATTACCACTCTCTCGCTGTACAGTAACACATCGTCACATATGGAGAAAACTTCCTGCACCTTTGTGTCCGTTATAATTTTCTCTTTTGTGTCCTTTATATATTAATCTTTCTCGGCTTCCCTTTAAATGTCCGACAAAGTTACGGGTAGTTCCTTAATGATGTTTGCTACCATATTTTTTACTTCAACATTTGTCCGAATTGCTGCAATGACTGATTCTTCCAGATTGTGTTTCTGTGGTATCAGTCTTGACAGTCCATCCGCATGGCAAATCTTTTTTGATGCTAGATGTTGTAGCTGGAAATCGTAATTAAGTAGTATTGTACCCCAGCGCAGCAATCTATTTGCGGTGTATACCGGCAATCCTTTTTTTGATCCATAGATCGTGACTAACGGTTTATGGTCGGTTTCAAGTATGAATTGTCTACCATATAAATATCGGTGAAATTTAGTCACGGCAAAGATTATGCTCAACGCTTCTTTTTCGATTTGTGAATATGCCCTTTCGGCTGGTATCAGCGTTCTCGAAGAGTGCGCTATTGGTTTTCTAGACCCATCCGGCATAATATGTTGAATGCATGCTCCTAAGCCGTAGGAGCTAGCGTCACTAGCGACGACTATTTTTAAGTTTGTGTCAAAGTGCGTTAAGAATAATTCGGATGTTAGTGCGCTCTTTATTTTGTAAAAAGCGGTTTGACATTCTTGCGTCCAGTTCCACGGTGTATCCTTTTTAAGCAGATTATTTAAGGGGGCTCGCAAGTTATGCATTCCTTCAATAAACGATTGGCGAGTCCCAAGAAACTCTGCAAGGTTGTTACATTATCGGGTGCTGGCATATTTTTTATTGCCGCAGATCTGTCTGGGTCTGGACGTCATCCATGTTTGTTTATTATGTGTCCAAGATACTTAATCTCGCTCATACAAAAGTCACATTTACTTTCTTTTACTTTAAAGCCGAATTCTTGTATTCGAGTAAATACTTGTTTCAAATGTTCCTTATGTTCTTCTAGGGATTTGCTCCTGACAACAATGTCGTCCAGGTATGCACATGCGCACTCAATACCACTTAGCATCGTGTCCATCGCTTGCTGAAAGATGGCAGGCGCTACTTTGATGCCAAAAGGCAATCGGTTGTATTTGTATAATCCCTTATGCGTATTGATGCATAGTATTTTTGAGCAATTCTCCTCGACCGGTATTTGCAAATACGCGTCGCTCAAGTCTATCTTGGAGAAGATATTACCCTCATTCAACTATATTTCCTCTGGGCTTGGTAGGGGGTAATGGTGATCTTTTAATAGGGAGTTGACCCCGGTCGAAAAGTCTGCGCACACTCTAACTTCGTCATTCTTTTTCTTTACGTATACGGTGGGGGCTGCCCACTCGCTGTGTTCTATTTTTGATAGAATTCCCGTCTGTTCCAATCTATTTAATTCTTTATCAATCTTTTCCAACCCAGCAAACGGAACATTTCGCTTTTTTCTAAAAATTGGGCTGGCGTTTTCTTTAAGTTCAAACGAGGCCTTGAATTTATTGCAGCGACCTAAGTTAGTCGTGAATGCCTCAGGAAATAATTCTTTTAAATCGTCTTTTATATTTACTGTTGTTGGAGAAGAACATTCTAATTTATTACAGAATGTATTGATTGGCTTATCCCATAGTCCGAATTTCTCAATTAAATCTATTCCAAACAGATTTTCACTATTTTTTTAGTACGAATATTTTTAATTTCTTCGAAATCCCTTTCAATTTTATCGAGAGGACAACTTCTCCTTCAAATTTTATACCACCACCAGTTACCGTCCGGGCTGCTTTACTAGTTTTCATCATGGCCGGTTTTCCCAACTTTTTCCACGTATTCAGGTTTATCATAGAAACATCGGAGCCGGAGTCGAGTTGTAACTTTATTGATGTTTTAAATATTTCCACTTTTACGTATTTTCGCCGATCTTTGTCTAATTTTGTATTTGATTTTGTTTGCTGTACTCTCTTTCTGGTGTAATCTTTATATCTGCAGCAATCGCTTTTGTGTCCCACCTTCTTACAAATGTAGCATTTTTTCTTCTTATAAGGACAATCTGATTCCCAATGCTTTTCTGCACATCTCTTACAGTTATATCT
>NC_136527.1:62499246-62749246 GCF_053919585.1 Euprymna scolopes | reverse complement strand
TTGTCACAGACATTCTTGACTCCCTTATTTTTGTAGAGATGTTTGATGCAGGCATCTTTGTAGTCCTGAGGAACTCGGCCTGCTTTCCATATCTTTACAAAGAGAGCATGGAGCTTTTTTACCAGCACATGCCCACCATGCTTGTACACTTCAAGCGGAATTGGATCCTTTGGTGATGGGGACTTGCCAGAAGCAATTTGTTTGATGGATTCCCATACCTCCTGATAAGCAGGTTCCAATGACAATTCTGGAATATCTGGATTCTCAGGAATAGAGGACACAACATCGCTGTCAGTGACAGATGCGGTGTTTAAGACAGTTTCAAAGTGCTCCTTCCAACGATTGAGAATATCTGATTTATCAGTAAGCAATGCCACTCCATCAGCTGTGCTTAATGGGGAAGCACCACTTTTCTGAGGACCAAATACCTCTTTCAGACCATCATAGAAGGCTTTCGTGTTCTTGCTGTCAGCAGCTCCCTGCAGTGCAATTGCCTTATTGTACCATATATATGTATATATGTGTATATATATGTATATATATGTGTATATATATGTATATATATATGTATATATACATATATGTATATATATGTATATATATGTATATATACATATATGTATATATATGTATATATATGTATATATACATATATGTATATATATGTATATATACATATATGTATATATGTATATATATGTATATATATGTATATATACATATATGTATATATATGTATGTATATATATATGTATGTATATATATATGTATATATATATGTATGTATATATATATGTATATATATATGTATGTATATATATATGTATATGTATATATATGTATATGTATATATATATGTATATATATATGTATATATATATGTATATATATATGTATATATATGCATATATATATGTATATATATGCATATATATATGTATATATATGCATATATATATGTATATATATATATGTATATATGTGTATATATATGTGTATATATATGTATATATATGTATATATATATGTATGTATATGTATATATATATATATATGTATATATATGTATATCTATATATGTATATATATGTATATGTATATACACTTGTGCCCGATATTATTCATACCCCCCTTGAAAATTGAGTTTATTAGGTGTAACTTTGTAAGAATTTATTGTTTACGTCCATATTGATACATATTCTTAATGAACCTCTTCTGATCATTTTCGTCATTTTAAAATCTCGGGATACTTGTAATAAAAGAAATATACAGCTATTTATAAAATCTGCAATGTTCAAAAATAATCATACCCCCTTATTTTTTCAGTATTAATCGAGTTTCTGACCGTTTGTTTCCTGTTTGATTCTTATTTTGAATGTTTTTATACAACCTTTGATTAATTTCATTTCGTTTTTTGCATTTTTCAGAAATTAAAATGATATCAATTGAAAACCAATAAAAGAATAAAAATTATTAGAATGGGGAAGAAAAAAGAGCTTAGTAATGATCTTAGGACTAAAATTGTGAATTCACATAAGGATGGTTTAGGTTACAAGTCAATTTCCAAGAAATTTGAGGTCCCTACAGCAACAGTACAGAGCATCATCAAAAAATTCCAGAGCCACCACACAACAAACAACTTGATTGGTAGAGAAAGGAAAAGGAGACTGTCTGCTAGAGCCACCAGGAATATTGTAAGAAGTGTTAATGCAAATCCAACCACCACTACTAAGGACATTTTAGAAAATCTGGAGTCTTCTGGCATAAAAATATCAAGGCAAACATTGCAAAGGACTCTGCATGAAAATGGTCTGAAAGGAAGAAGACCAAGAAGGACTCCATTGCACACCGGAAAACACCTTGCAGCACGTCTAAAGTTTGCTAGGACCCATGTGAATTCTCCAGAGTCAGTGTTCTCAAGTATTTTGTGGACTGACGAAACAAAAATTGAATTGTTTGGCCATATGGATGCTTCTTACGTTTGGAGGAAGAAAGGAGAAGCTTACAACTCAAAGAACACCATACCCACGGTGAAAAATGGTGGTGGTATCCTAATGTTTTGGGGTTCCTTTTCGGCTAGTGGTCCAGGTAGTTTGGTCAAGATAGATGGAACCATGAAGAAGAAGCAATATTTGGAGATACTCCAGAAAAAACATTAGACAGGATGCGGAGAAGCTCCATTTAGGACCAAACTGGGTCCTTCAACAGGATAATGATCCAAAACATACTGCCAAAATAGTCAAGAAATGGTTTGAGGATAATCAAATTAATGTTATTGAATGGCCTAGCCAGAGTCCCGACCTGAACCCTATCGAAAACCTCTGGCACATATTGAAAACTGAGGTTAAAAAGCGGAAACCTAGAAATTTGAGGGATTTGGAGAACTACTGCATTGAAGAATGGTCAAAAATCAGTGTTGATGCTTGTAAAAACCTTGTTGATAAATATCCAAAACGGTTACAGTCAGTTATTAATAATAAAGGGCATGCTATTGACTATTAGTAAGAGAGGTATGAATAATTTTGAACTAGTGGCATTATTGTTTTTCTTTGTATAATGTTTCAAACTTGCATAATTTATTTATTTGTTGAGTTTAAATTAAATGCTTATGCTTGGTTTATTGTTTGAAATCCCTTTAATATTGTCTACCTTCTGGTTTGAGCAATATTCTTATAGAAATCTCAAAGATCCGAGGGGTATGAATAATATCGGGCACAAGTGTATATATGTATATATATGTATATATATGTATATGTATATATATATGTATATATATGTATATATATGTATATATATATATGTATATGTATATATATGTATATATATGTATATGTATATATATGTATATGTATATAAAGACAAATAAAACTAGCAAATTTATAAACATGTTAATCACCTAATCATACTATACATACATCCCCTACTCACATTTGGCCCGAGGCCTCACATAGCTACACAACTTCCGGCCCTTCATCCAGCATGCTTTGAATCAACCTGTTACGCACACATTTGAAAGGGAAAATTTTTCCGAAATTAATAATTGAACACGTCGCATGAAAACAAGTAAGACATTTTACCATACAACTGAATAAATATATATAAAAAAAAAATAATAAAAAAACATATATATATATATGTACTTATTGATTTGTAAATCGCCACTTGTTCTCGTCTCCTCTTACCAACAGCGACTATAATTCATTCCTCGCATTGTGACAGCCTTCTAAATCTCTTTTACATATACATATATATATGTATATTATATTTCAATAATAATCAATCTATGCTACTATAGCCCTTCATGGTTTTTTCCTGTTTTACCTTTGATCCTCGCAATATTATCTATTGAAATATTATTCTCTGTATAATTTCTTTGTCCTCCTCTTCTGATGAAAAGCGGTTCGCTTCAAAATACCATAGCCTTAAGAGGTTTCCCTATCGCTTTATATTATATTCTATTTTGAACTGATAGCATAATAAAATTTAATTGTAAACTTGTTATCCCTTTGTTATCTAAACTTATTCTATAAAGCTGGTTGAGTTTATATGTGAGTATATTTATCATGCAAGTGAATGTTAAACGTCGAAAATAATATACATGAAAAGTAATTATAAAATGCATGCTGAATCGATGTGGGAGGCTGGCATATGGATCTGCAAAATAGATTTTCACATAGGGTCAAGGAGTCGGAGTTGGGAGTCGGAGTTGGGAGTCGGAGTTGAAGATATAAAAGGAGTCGGAGTCGGCATCCTAGTAATTCTAGGAGTCGGACTTTTACCATCCCACTCCGCAACCCTGCCTGACAGAATGGTTAATTGTAGGTATAGACAATTTCATACCCTCGAAAAAGTTCCAGCATAAACCTAACAGCCAGCCATGGTTTTCTCCAGAATGTGCTGCTTCTATTGCGCACAGAAATCACTTTTTCCACTGCTTCCAACATAATAGATTTATGGAAACTAAAGCCGCTTTCAGGACTGCCAGCAACCATTCTAAGAAAGTAATAAAGAATGCAAGAGAGTTGTATGCTCAGTCTGTCAAGTCCAAAGTAGCTGAGCAGCGGCTTGGTTCCCACCAGTTTTGGCAAATTGCAAACAGAATCCTGAACAGAAGCGTGTGCTCTATCCCAACTATCATCAATGGACCTGAGGTAATCTCGTCAGCATCAGACAAAGCCAAACTCTTTGCCAAGAACTTTGCAGCCAATTCTACCCTTTGCGACTAAGGCCACCAACCCCCAATATTTCCTCCTGTATCAGAAAACATGCTATGTGATATACAAATATCTGTATGTGATGTTGCCAAGCTAATCAAAAACTTTGATTCCAGTAAAGCTACCGGCCCTGACGGTATTCCAATTATAGTACTCAAAAAACTCATACCAGAACTAGCGCCCATACTTACAAAACTGTTTAAATGTTGTCTTAAGGAGAATTGCTTCCCATCACCCTGGAAAATCTCATCAGTATGCCCTGTATTTAAGAATTCAGGTGATCGTTCATCCCCCTCTCAGTACAGGCCAATAAGTCTCCTGTGCGTCATAAGTAAGTTGCTGGAATCTGTGTTAAATAGAGAAATAATCAACCATCTCAGCAAAAATAACCTTCTTAATGACACACAATATGGTTTCCGTTCTGCTAGATCTACAGCAGATGTGCTTACAGTTATATCTCATAGGATTAGCGAATCTCTCGACAGAGGCAACCTTTCTAGGGCAATTGCTCTTGACATATCTAAGGCCTTTGATAGGGTATTGCATAAAGGTTTACTTCACAAGATCTCCAGCTATGGTATAGCTGGAAATGTCTTCTCAATTATTAAATCATTTCGTTCTGACAGGTTCATAAGAGTAGTAGTTGATGGGCAAAAATCAGAAGCTCACAGTATAAATGCTGGAGTCCCTCAGGGGTCCATCCTGGGCCCAACTCTTTTCCTGATCTACATTAATGATCTTCCAAATCACATCCTTACATCATTCGTAGACATTTTGCTGATGACACTACCATCTATGGTAGCACATCTAAGTCAGTAAACGAACAAGTTCTCTCCGATTCTCTCTCCTCTGATCTTGATCACGTTGTACAATGGGGAAAGGAGTGGCTGGTTACTTTTAATGCATCTTAAACTAAGCTTCTATCTTTACATCATCGATGTTCTGATCCCCATCTGGCATCAATTAAAATGAATGGCTCTCGTCTTGGGGAGGCCTCAAGTTTTGACAGGCTTCTGGGCTTAACCTTTACTCCTGATCTTAAATGGAATAGGTACATCAAATCTGTTGCCAAGGCTGCTGGAAAAATGGTCGGATCCTTCTATCGATCCAGTAGATATCTCATTGCTGATGCAATTCTCTATCTATATAAGAGCCAGATACGTCCAAGGATGGAATACTGTTGCCACATATGGGCAGGAGCTGCTAGAAAAGACTTGTCCTGCCTCGATAGGGTTCAAAATAGACTTCATGGCCTGGTGGGAGATGTCCTTTTCTCTTCGCTGCAACCTCTATCTCACAGAAGAGATGTTGCGAGTTTGTCTCTGTTTTATCGTTATTTTCATGGAAAGTGTTCGACTGAGCTTCAATCTATGGTCCCCCCTCGCCAAACTTTCACAAGAAACACTCGTCTAGCTGTAAACACTATCAATAATTCCCCCCACTCTTTATCTGTGCCTAAACCTAAACGTAGATTCCATGAACAAAGCTTCTTTCTTAGAACTGCACGCCTGTGGAATTGTCTTCAGTTTTCCTGCTTTCCAGCTGTCTATAATATGGTTGTCTTCAAGTCCAACGTGAACAAGTTTCTGATGAGCCGTTCCACTTAAGTTAACAAATTTACCGAACTTCTATTACTATTGATTACTATATTGTCCTTTTGACTACTCTACACTCTTTAACCCTTATCCTTGAGTAGCCTATCGGCCTTGATAAGTGGTGACGCCTATGTAAAAAAAAAAAAAAAATCTACCTTTGTTGAGTCGTCATTTGTATTGCTTTCTACGTTACTTGTTTCAACCTACAAACTTAACAATTACCATAGCGAATGCCCAGAAAAATATAAAACTGCCCATATAAAAAATTTGATTCACTGCTCATACAATATAGCATCAGCCCAACAAATATTTTACAAAGAACTAACAAACATAAAACAAACCCTAATAAACAATAATTTTCCCAATAAAATCGTCGATAAGCACATAAAACTCTATTTGAACTCACTCCACAATTAAAACATATACCCTAACCCTAACAATAACGACACCATCAAAGTATACTATAAAAACCAACTACACACTAACTACAAAACGTATGAAAAACTAATAACAAACCTAATTAAAAGATACACCAGACCCACCGACCAGAACAAAAAAATCAAACTAATAATATATTATACTAAATTTAAAACCTCCAATTTAATAATTGAAAACAATAATACTAACACCACACTAAACCAAACTAATGCAGTATATGAATTTATTTGCCCCTGCAAAGAATGTCTTTGAACCTACTCTAAAAACTCATACAATACATATGGAAGCCACACCACAACACTCTCCTGACGGCTAACCTATCATTTAGCTGACAATAGTGCTATAAAATAACACCTAACATCCATGATAAAAACCTACAGTCGTCCGACGTTAAAAATATCTTTACTAACAATAACTAAAATTTCATACCTTAACAATTGCACACGGCGACTAAAATTACTAGAAGCCAAACTTATGCAAATATTTATGGCCATTTATTAACTGGATCTCATTTAACACCAATAAAATATGCTAACCATATTTAAGTAGCAAGACACATGAAAAAATTTAAATGGCTTAAAATATTTCAATATTTGTATATATATATATATATATAGAGAGAGAGAGAGAGAGAGAGAGGGTTCAGAGACATTCTTTGCAGGGGCAAATAAATTCATACACTACATTAGTTTGGTTTAGTGTGGTGTTAGTATTATTGTTTTCAATTATTAAATAGGAGGTTTTAAATATATATAGAAAGAGCTTGATGATCTAAGAAAGAATCTTTTCAAATTTTTAAAATCCAATTAAAATTAAGGATAGTTTTAATAGGAATAATCATGACATGACTATTTAAGGAATAGTTATTAGTAATAGGTATAGATTTTTGAGCCTCGGATGTTTGAATATTTATCCCTCTTTAAGACCATATGCGTTTCGTCACATTTTTTACACTACTTTTTAAATAAAAATGCTATATCTTTGTTAAAACAGAAAATTAAGCAAGGAAATTTACCATATAAATGTATTTTTGTGCAAGGAACCAGAATATGCTGCTGAAAATCTCCAGAAATTAATGGTTTCCAAATAATCTGCAGATTATTTGGAAACCATTAATTTCTGGAGATTTTCAGTAGCATATTCTGATTCCTGAATAAATATACTGCAATTCCTTCAAAATGTCTTGTATTCATTAACAGAAAAGAAGTTAAAGAACTCAAAGCTGAATTGTAATACATTATATGTACAAATAACTGAAATCGAAATCTAGGACTGTTTAAAAATGAATATATTGCAATATTTCTTTGGTATTATTGAGTTAACCCCTCCCCATCTGACCACTTCTCCAAAATATGCGATGTTACCTTTGTAGGCAATTACGTGTGAATACCTTAAAAAACTTTAATGACAGATAAACAAGTATTATTTTAGAATTTAATGTAAAATGATTCCCCATTTTGAACCATTCTAGCGTTTTAGGGCAGTTAACCAATTTTTTATAGGAGATAAATCCTGTGCACCTTTTTTGTTTTCTAAAGATGATTATGTGTGGTTTTAAGAGGGTCTTTGTGTAATTATGAGATGGTGGGGAGGTTGCCACTCTGACTTTGGGTTAATGATAGAGCTAAGGAAAATATGTGTGAACACCCTGGAGACAAACAATTTTAGAATTTAGAGTGGGAGTTAGTTTCACATAAATTTAATGTAAAATAATTCACCATTTCAAGACCATTCTAGCGTTTTAGGACAGTTGACCAAATTATTTTTATGGATGATAAATGGTGCACTTTTCTTTAAGGAAGGATTTGTTTTTTTTTTAAGACACTTATATGTAGCTTACTAAGGAACTTTGTTTGGTGAGGAGCTTGCCACTTGGACTTAGCATTATTGTTAGGGCTAAAGAAGGTTTTAGGAGGCTTGCCACTCGTACCTAGGGTTAGAGTTAGGATTAAGGGAGTTTTTTTAAGAGTGCATTTTACACCCATATTTACGGTTAGTGGGTCATAATTATTGGCTTTTGAAAATGTTATGCCTTAGATTTTGGACATCAGATTACTTTTAAATATGTAAACTTACATAAATAAGGGGTGTGAAACTTAACAAGAATTACGACAAACAGACAAAAAAAAAAGTCATTTAAAACAAGTGACGTCACTAACAGAAAACGTGACGTTTGGAAAACTTAAGTATTTTTTGCCCACATTTAGCAAAAAGTGTTTTTTGATATTTAAATATCAAAAAATATTTTTTGTTAAAGCTAACAAATGGTTCACAAATTTTGGATAAATTTGGTTTTTATTTTCAACTAGCAGGGCTACCCGGCGTTGCTCGGGACCGTATAAACAATGAAAAAACAAAAGCAGATATTGAACATATGTTTTATTCTTAGGGGCGAGGAATCTTTCATCTCTATTATTTGTTTTATCTACCCTAGGACTGGTATTGTTCATGTTTTATACCTAGCATAGGTAATTTACAGCATGTATATGAAATTGTTTTACCTTAGGGAGAAGAGAACAGGTAATATACAACATAATGTGTCTATATTACATCCCTGGCAACGCCTAGAAACCAGCTAGAACATGTATTTCAGTCAATCTATATTACATCCTGGGCTGTGCCGGGAAACCAGCTAATCTCTATTTAGTGACTTGACCACCAAAATACCTCCCTAAGTGTGCCCTTTCTTTTGAACTTATTAGATATAGGTATCTAGAAATGTGTGTGAAATTTTGTTGAATGCATTGTTCACTATGATTTTCTTATTGTTCTACACAATATCAACTGTAGCGAAATAAAACAGTAAACTTAGTGTAGTGTTAGAATAAAGAGCAAAGGAAAAAATTAGAATCATATTCTGTAATTGCAAATCTAAATTTGCTAGCGTGTACCAGTATTTGCCAGGTTGTGGAAATTTGGAATTTATAACATATGTAGTGGCCTTTTCCTAGATACCTATTGCTAAAAATTATACTTTCATTTTGTTAGAAAAATCTCTCTTCGGATGCCCTGCATCAACCAAAATAAATATAAATATTTTTATAATTGTTTCAGTACATTGCTACACAATGTGAAATTTTTTAACGTTTGTAAAAAAAAATCATGAATGTGCTTATATTCCAAAAAAGAAAATATCAGTGCACAGTATTGAAAGTGTTTGAGATTCAAAAGTCTGTAACATTTCTACTGACTTCATAAGATGTCATGTGAGAAACTGAATTGAATATCAAGACATTATCTGAAGCGTTTTTATTTTGGTGTAACATGTGTTTACAGTGAACCTTAACTTTTAATAAACAGATTGGTATGCAATGACATAGGCTAAGAATCTTAGACAAAATATATATAAATTGGAAAAATGTGTGAACAAATGAAAAAAAAATGATCCGCTCCACTTGATGACATCAAGCACAGTAATATTTTAGTGAAGAAAATATGAAATTGATGTTCAGTGATTAGTTTGGATGAATGAGAAAATGTAATTGTTTGATGCATAAAAAATAACTCATTTGTTGTATTTGATATTAAGCAGCAAAATATAGTGATTTGAATATTTAGAAAAACATCAAACCAGATTATGTAAAAAAAAAAAAAAGATGAAATTAGAAAATATATATTTTATGTTTATGAGTTTTGCCAATCAAAATTTTGTGGCAGAAATTGGGTGATTACCATGCAATTTTATTTTGGTAAAATTCTTAAATTATTTGAATGTTTATTATAATTTCTAATTAGTGACTTGTTATCATCAAAATCCGCCCCAAAGAGTGTCCTTTGTTTTATTAGGTATCAGAATAGGTATCCAGATTTCTACTTCTATACAAATGTGATATTTCAGATCTGTACATAAAAAAATTGTTGAATATATAGGTTGAGAATTGTACTCTCTCTCTCTCTCTCTCACACACACACATTCTCACTTTTATAGATATAATAGATAGATTATGCTAGATATATTTCATTATGTATGAATACCCTATATACAAATTTTCAAATCTGTAGATAAAAAATTTGTTGAGTATATAGGTTGAGAATTGTTCTCTCTCTCTCTCTCTCTCTCTCTCTCTCTCTCTCTCTCTCTCTCTCTCTCTCTCTAACACACACACACACATTTTCACTTTTACAGATATAATAGATAGATTATGCTAGATATATTTCTATATGTCTGAATACCCTATATACAAATTTTCAAATCTGTAGATAAAAAATTTGCTGAATATATAGGTTGAGAATTGTTCTCTCTCTGTCTCTCACACACACATTCTCACTTCTATAGATATAATAGATAGATTATGCTAGATATATTTCCATATGTCTGAATACCCTATATACAAATTTTCAAATCTGTAGATAAAAAATTTGTTGAATATATAGGTTGAGAATTGTTCTCTCGCTCTCTCTCTCTCTCTCTCTCTCTCTTTCTCTCTGTCTCGCTACCTCACACACACTCACGCAAACATTCTCACTTTTATAGATATAATAGATAGATTATGCTAGATATATTTCCATATGTCTGAATACTCTATATACAAATTTTCAAATCTGTAGATGAAGAATTTTTGAATATATAGGTTGAGAATTGCTCTCTCTCTCTCTCTCTCTCTCTCTCTCTCTCTCTCTCTCTCGCTACCTCACACACACACACACATTCTCACTTTTATAGATATAATAGATAGATTATGCTAGATATATTTCCATATGTCTGAATACCCTATATACAAATTTTCTGATCTGTAGATAAAAAATTTGTTGAATATATAGGTTGACAATTGTTCTTACTCTCTCTCTCTCTCTCTCTCTCTCTCTCTCTCTCTCTCTCTCTCTTACACACACACACACATTCTCACTTTTATAGATATAATAGATAGATTATGCTAGATATATTTCTATATGTCTGAATACCCTATATACAAATTTTCAAATCTGTAGATAAAAAATTTGTTGAGTAAATAGGTTGAGAATTGTTCTCTCTCTCTCTCTCTCTCACACACACACATTTTCACTTTTATAGATATAATAGATAGATTATGATAGATATATTTCCATATGTCTGAATACCCTATATAACAAATTTCAAATCTGTAGATAAAAATTTGTTGAGTATATAGGTTGATAATTGTTCTCTCTCTCTCTCTCTCTCTCTCTCTCTCTCTCTCTCTCTCTCTCTCTCTCTCTCTCTCTCTCACACACACACACACATTTTCACTTTCATTGATATAATAGATAGATTATGCTAGATATATTTCTATATGTCTGAATACCCTATATACAAATTTCAAATCTGTAGATAAAAAATTTGTTGAGTATATAGGTTGAGAATTTCTCTCTCTCTCTCTCTCTCTCTCTCTCTCTCTCTCTCTCTCTCTCTCACACACACACACACATTTTCACTTTTATTGATATAATAGATAGATTATGCTAGATATATTTCTATATGTATGAATACCCTATATACCAAATTTCAAATCTGTAGATAAAAAATTTGTTGAGTATATAGGTTGAGAATTGTTCTCTCTCTCTCTCTCTCTCTCTCACACACACACACACACATTCTCACTTTTATAGATATAAAAGATTATGCTAGATATATTTCCATATGTCTGAATACCCTATATACAAATTTTCAAATCTGTAGATAAAAAATTTGTTGAATATATAGGTTGAGAATTGTTCTCTCTCTCTATCACACACATTCTCACTTTTATAGATATAATAGATAGATTATTCCAGATATATTTACATATGTCTGAATTCCCTATATACAAATTTTCAAATCTGTAGATAAAAAATTTGTTGAATATATAGGTTGAGAATTGTTCTCTCTCTCTCTCTCTCTCTCTCTCTCTCTCTCTCTCTCTCTCTCTCTCTCTCTCTCTCACACACACACACACACAGACACACATTCTCACTTTTATAGATATAATATGTAGATTATGCTAGATATGTTTCCATATGTCTGAATACCCTATATACAAATTTTCAAATCTGTAGATAAAAAATTTGTTGAATATATAGGTTGAGAATTGTTCTCTCTCTCTCTCTCTCTCTCTCTCTCTCTCTCTCGCTACCTCACACACACACACGCAAACATTCTGACTTTTATAGATATAATAGATAGATTATGCTAGATATATTTCTATATGTCTGAATACCCTATATACAAATTTTCAAATCTGTAGATAAAAAATTTGTTGAGTATATAGGTTGAGAATTTCTCTCTCTCTCTCTCTCTCTCTCTCTCTCTC
Source organism: Euprymna scolopes (assembly GCF_053919585.1). Lineage (NCBI taxonomy): Eukaryota > Metazoa > Mollusca > Cephalopoda > Sepiida > Sepiolidae > Euprymna > Euprymna scolopes. The sequence goes on along the minus strand of NC_136527.1, from coordinate 62,736,754 downwards.
TCTCTCTCACACACACACACACTTTCACTTTTATAGATATAATATGTAGATTATGCTAGATATATTTCCATATGTCTGAATACCCTATATAACAAATTTCAAATCTGTAGATAAAAAATTTGTTGAGTATATAGGTTGAGAATTTCTCTCTCTCTCTCTCTCTCTCTCTCTCTCTCTCTCTCTCTCTCTCTCTCTCTCTTACACACACACACACATTCTCACTTTTATAGATATAATAGAAAGATTATGCTAGATATATTTCTATATGTCTGAATACCGTATATACAAAATTTCAAATCTGTAGATAAAAAATTTGTTGAGTATATAGGTTGAGAATTGTTCTCTCTCTCTCTCTCTCTCTCACACACACACACACACATTTTCACTTTTATAGATATAATAGATAGATTTCTATATGTCTGAATACCCTATATACCAAATTTCAAGTCTGTAGATAAAAATTTGTTGAGTATATAGGTTGAGAATTGTTCTCTCTCTCTCTCTCTCTCTCTCTCTCTCTCTCTCTCTCTCTCTCACACACACACACACATTCTCACTTTTATGGATATAATATGTAGATTATGTTAGATATATTTCTATATGTCTGAATACCCTATATACAAATTTTCAACTCTGTAGATAAAAAATTTGTTGAGTATATAGGTTGAGAATTGTTCTCTCTCTCTCTCTCACACACACACACACACACACACATTTTCACTTTTATAGATATAATATATAGATTATTTCAAATCCTTTGGTGCGCGACTTATGGCCCAGCCTGTTTAATTGGGTAGATCCGGCAAAAAAAAAAAAACTGTAAAAAAAGATGAAAAAAAATATATTGGGGGTGAGGGGAGGTATTGCTTGCACATGTGAAGCAAAAAAAATCGTATTCCACATTTTCGTTTTTTTTTTTAACAAAACGGGTTTGTATAACTATACACATAGATTCTAAAAATTTGTGCATAAACAAATATATAACAAATAAATGTTATCAAAGGGAAGATAAGTTATTTTTCTACCTAACTGAATAATTTTTTAGCGTTTTTATTTAATGTACCGTGTTTATTCAGCTCGAAAAACATACAGTGTTTACCAATGTATTTGAAAAATGCAAATGGTGGCGGCGGGACTTCTTTGTTGAATACGTAAGTTTGGGAAAATGAGTTAAAACTAAAACCTGTGCAAAATATTGTTAGAAACCCACCGAATATCTATCAGTCTATGTTACAGTAACATATATTGAGTAGGTTTCTAACAGTATTTTGTATAGTTTTCTAGTTTTAACTCATTTTCCCAAACTTACATACTCAACACAGAGTACATCGCCATTTGTATTTGAGCCGTATAAACACTTTACATTAAAATAAAAACACTAAAAAAATTATCCAGTTAGGTAGAAAAGTAACTTCTCTTCCTTTTGATAACGTTTGTTATATATTTGCTTTTTCATAACTTTTTGAATCTATGTGTATAGTAATACAAACTCGCTTATTTTCTTGTCTTTTCAACTATATTTTTTTAATTTGACCAAAAATAACGCCAGACTGATTGGGATTGCTTTAATTATATATTCTGATAACCGAATAGCTCTAATTAAGCTAATTATGTTCTGATAGTATGAGCTCCAACTAAATATGTAAGAACATTTTTTTTTATATTCATATTTCATTTTTAAATTTTTAATTCGTTTTTGAAAAAAAATACCGTTTGTTTACAGCAATACAACTGATAATATTGCTGCTGCTTCTACTGATCGTTTCTAGATACTTTTTTAAAATTTAACGATTTTTTTCCCCAGGTATCTTGATTTTAAATTGCTCGGTACCACAAGAGAAAGATGGTTACAATTTTATTTTTAGCGAATAAATATAATAAAAACATTGATTTATTTAACAGTGAGTGTCCGAAAAAAAAATTTCAAAACTTTCCATACCCGTCATCTTGAAGTCTTTTTTTAACACAACAAAAAAATGATTTGTCAAAAGTATTTCGGACACCCGAATCTATTAAAAGTGATTTCTCTTCTAGCTAATTTCCAAATTTCATGACAAAATTTTTAAGAGATACGTGGTACGACCATTTACAAATCAGGGGGGGGGGGTCATTACAAAATCTTACCGAAAATGCTGTTTTATGATGTTAACATTTTTATCACTTTATTTGCTTAAAACTCTTAAAATATATAATGTACATTATTATTGATTAATTTATTTGAAAGTATATTCATTTTAGAACAAAATAGTGGTATTCTGAGGACTTAAAGTGCTTTTGTTTTTAAAATATGACGATTTTAGCAGAACTTCCTTGAAATCCGTAATTATCCAAAGCGTTTTATTGTTCATGTGTATTGCTAATAACAAGAAACTAAATAAATAAAGTATAAAATAAGAAAATCTAAATTTAAAAAAAAAATAATTTCCTACTACTAACCCTAAGTTTGGGTGGTAATACGAAAATAAAGCAATTACATGTGATTTTATGATTTTGCTGATCGGACTTAGAATAAGAAGTAAAAATTATTTAAATGCTTAAGAAGTTAGAATGTACTGAAAATGGGATCATTTTACATTATATTTATATGCACAACTGAATCTCCATTCCTAATTCTAAAATAACATTCTGGTGTTTTTACACATAATCTCATAAAAAAGTAGAATCTTCAGGGTATTTTAAATGTAAATAAAAGATTTTTTAAGTTAACAAACTTCTAAATGTATATAGTATTGCTGTCACATTTGGGCTAGTGCATCTGCCACTGGTCTTTGACATGGCTCAAAAGAGAGTTGCCAACCTAATAGATCCTGAATTGTCATCTAAGCTTCAGCCTCACTGACGAAATGTCACATTCCTCTGCCTGTTCTATAAGTATTTTAATAGCGGATGCTCTGACGAACTACAAGCTCTTGTACCCCCTCAATATAAATACCCCTGACAAACCCAACAATCAGCAAAATCGCACCCCTACACAGTAAAGGTCTCTAGATGTAAGAAGGCCTTCTACTCTATTAGTTTCTTCCGCAGAGCTGCTAGCCTTTGGAACTCTCTTCCGGCTTCTTGCTTTCCCAACTGTACTGACATGCAGAAGTTCAAGTTTAATGTGAACAGACATCTTGCTGCACAACTCCCTACATAGTATCCCTGCAACTTATGTCCCTGATAGTAGCCCCCTACATCAAAGTGGCACTGTGCCTTGTTTGGGGTGAAAATGGAGTGGAATAAAATAAGTTCTTGTTCTTTCGGCAATTTGTTGTTACATGTTATTTTTCATCTACGGAAGACCATACAGCCTAAAAACAGTTGTTCTGTATTTACAAGCAGTTGTTACCCCCCCTTCCAAAATTATGTCCAATTCTGCCGCTACGTGATGCCACAATTTTGGTTGGCCAAACTGTGTGACTTCTGTTTCCTTACTGTGCAATTATAATTTTATATGGTTTATGGAAAAAACAGTTTCATATGGTTTATGAAACAAGTATATGGTTCACAGGTTACAAATGAGAAAATGATTGTAATCATGAAAGTAAAAATACATTCAATTTTTGAAAATAAAAGAATGGTTGATGTAAAACAAAAATATCAGAAAAACAAAGCAGTTTTTAGTTCATTTTTATTTACAGATATTTACTATGAAAACTTTAAAGCTTGATAGAAATTAGTGCGAAGAAAAAATCTAAAGCGAAAACAACAAAATAAATTTGGAATATAATTCAATTATTAAAAAGAGGTATTTGCCTGTTTGGTTACGTTAAAAATATTTTAAGGGTGGGAGTGACAACAAACAATGAAGACCACAAACATCACTGGTTTTTGGGCTAAGATCAGAGTGTACTATCTGTTCTGATGCTACACAACCTATCCTTTCCTCGTTCAATGAAAGAGAAATCTTTCTAGACTGGAGCCATTTAAATTTTTGTTCTTATCCAGAGTGCCCCCTTTTTGGACACATTAAAAACCGATCTTTTGTCAAACTTTGCTCTCCTGGGGAAGCAAGTAAATAGGAATATCACTTGTTTCTCAATTATCTGATGATGCTGTGACTTGCACTTGACTTAGTTTAAAGTGTGGGGATTTGCATCTACAACACTATCGTCCAGAAACACTTGGTCCTAATGGCAAGATAAGGTCAGGACGACCAAGTGTGATACTAGATGCAGGGGTTGTCTCAAACACATACGACGCCTAACAGTCCAAAACTGACCACCCATCTGGTACTGGGTAACTAGGTGTGTGAGAAATTTCATGAAAAATATTGAATAATTCCACCCTGTCTTTCCAAGCTTATAACTCCTCGAAAAATGTAATTCAAGCCCTAATTTTATTTTCAATTAAAGGAGCAAGGACCAAGGTTTTATTAAAAAAAACAAAAACAAACAAACAATGTGTTTTTTTAAAAAAAAAAAGGTTTTAAACTTCGGACTTTACAGGTAAATTTCTAAAAAACACTTTTTTTGCTTTAAACTTGAATATATTATTTATTGATCTTTTATCTTCAATTTGTGATATATAACACTTTGGTGAGTAAATTAGTTATTTACTTTTTAATAGACATTTCAAAATGGGAAGCGTGAATTAATTCGACCTCCTGTCTTTCCAAACTTATAACTACTCGAAAAATGTAATTCAAGCCCTAATTTTTTTTTCAATTAAAGGAGCAAAGACCAAGGTTTCATTTACAAAAAAAAAAAAAAAAAAAAAAAAAAAACAACAAAAAAGCAAAAGAAAAAACAAACAATGTGGTTTAAAAAAAAGGTTTTAAACTTCGGACTTTACAGGTAAATTACTAAAAAACACTACTTTTTTTGTTTTAAATTTGAATATATTATTTATTGATCTTTTATCTTCAATTTGTGATATATAAAACTTTGGTGAGTAAATTAATTATTTACTTTTTAATAGACACTTGAAAATGGGGGGGGGCGTGAATTAAAAAAAACGTTAGTCTAAAATATTATATTCGGTTTATTGAAAAGAGCATAAAATTTCACATTGACCCTGAAAATATCGTAAAAATAGAATCAATAGAAAACTTTTGATAGATTTTTAAAGTTTAAAAATTGAAAAATACTGAACTCGTAAAATTCAATTGATTTCATTACTGTTTAAAAAAAATATATTTCTATTACTTTTATACAACTTTAATAGTTTATTTTGGAAGTATAATCTATAAAGAAAATAAACAGCCCACTTTTAAAAGAGAAATTAAGAGTTTTTTTTTATATTTTATTCAAAGTTTCGTGTTAGGGGTGTAAAAAATTCCTACAAAAATTCTGATACACCTACTGGGTAACCGCTTAGGGGTGCCGGGAAAACTTGTTCCGGGAAAACTCGTCTCCGGAAAACTCGTCTCCGGAAAACTCGTCTCGTGAAAACTCGTCCCCTTTCGCTAGGTAGGAAAACTGGTCCCTTATTGAATATATATCGATTGAAAACACATTTTATAATCGTTCTTGAAGGAGATATTGTTTTTTAAAATAAACTATAGCCCCCATCCCCCATAATATTTTTACTTGTTTAATGTTTTTTTTGTGTTTTTAATAAAAGCGTTTATTATGTTCATAAACGAGACCGCATATTTTTTTTTATATTAATATAAAAAGAATTTACTTATATACTGTTGTTTATAAAAGGGTAAAATCGATTTTTCTACCTCGCCGACTATGTTGTTTATTTAATTTATTTGGAATCCTTTATTTGGTAAAGAAAAAAAAACAGAAAACAAACAAAAAACATGTCGGTCGAGTGTTACGGGAGAATGAGAAATAATGCCCGGTATATCACATCTTAGGGGGTCTTGATAATCGCTAAAAAATAGAAAATTAAAGAAATTACTGAGGGAGATTTGGTTTTAAAAAGAAAATAATAAATTTTAATATTTTTTAAAATATAATTTAGAGAGAGAGAGGGGGGATAAAACCTATATCTCCCTTCGAAAAGCAACCAACAAAAAATGAAATTAAAAAGATTCTTGATAAACGATAGCGGAGTTTTCAATAAAATTGATTAATAAATTTATTTAGTGATTACTTTCTCTCTTAATGATTGATTTTAGAATTTTGAAGTAAAAATTAAAAAAATTAAAAATGAGTTAACGAGAGATGTTAGCACATGGCATCTCTCGCGCCAAAAAAATATTTCGCTTTTAATTTATTAGTTAATTTTAGCAAAATTTGACAGGACGACAATAAATGTTGATAATTGATAAAATCATAATTTTAAATAACGCATGAGTGCATTTGGTATGACAGAAAACAAAAACATAACAACAAAAAACTATCATAATTAAAAACCAAAACCAAAAGCGTAACGAAGAATCGAATCGCTCCATGTTTTTTAATTTTGGGGTTTTGTTTTTTTTATTGTTTTTATGACTCCAAAAAACATCGTTAAAATAAGAACAAAAAAAATTTGTAATCAACTTTGTATGAACGCTTTAAAATAAGTTAAACCACTAAGAACTTAGCCAGTTAGGTAGAAAACGGACACTTAGAAAATCGATTTTATTTAAAAAAAAAAAAACAAAAACATTAAACAAGTAAAAATATTTTTAAAAAAATATTGGGGGGGGGGGCTATAGTTTATTTTAAAAAACAATATCTTCTTCAAGAACGATCATAAAATGTGTTTTCAATCGATATTTATTCAATAAGGGACCAGTTTTCCTACCTAGCGAAAGGGGACGAGTTTTCCGGAGACGAGTTTTCCGGAGACGAGTTTTCCCGGGACGAGTTTTCCTAAATTCCCGCTTAGGGGTTAGGTAGGCAACACACACATTGAACATGACAGTTATTCCTTTTCCCGATGTTTCTGGAAATCTTTTCAATTCGCTGAACAGTTGTTTTTATTTCAACTGGCATGGCACCCAAAAGTTGTTGTTCAGACATATTCTTCTTAACCACTTTCTATCGGTGCATTGCATCTGATCGTCGACAGAAGATTGTTGTTATCATTTTCTTTTTCTTTGAGGCTTGGTGTATTTATAGTTTATTTTTTTATTGGTTATAAAGGTGGGTGTAGGATGAGTGGGGTGAATTATTTACATTTAAAATACCCTGAAGATTCTACTTTTTTATGAGATTATGTGTAAAAACACCAGAATGTTATTTTAGAATTAGGAATGGAGATTCAGTTGTGCATATAAATATAATGTAAAATGATCCCATTTTCAGTACATTCTAACTTCTTAAGCATTTAAATAATTTTTACTTCTTATTCTAAGTCCGATCAGCAAAATCATAAAATCACATGTAATTGCTTTATTTTCGTATTACCACCCAAACTTAGGGTTAGTAGTAGGAAATTATTTTTTTTTTAAATTTAGATTTTCTTATTTTATACTTTATTTATTTAGTTTCTTGTTATTAGCAATACACATGAACAATAAAACGCTTTGGATAATTACGGATTTCAAGGAAGTTCTGCTAAGAAAGGAGCGTGGCTTTTATGACTTTTAACAATCACATATTTTATATTAAAGTTTGATTTGAAACATTAACATTCCCAAGATTTAAAACAAATACAGTCGGTTGCATATCCTTAAAATATTGATCAACAAGGTGTGATCATTTTGTGTTCAATTTATATACAAAACTTATTGTTTGGTGTTTTATTGTATTTTTGCCACTAAATTTTTCAACCTGTTTACATGCCTTAAAATGTAGAATTGTGTTTTTCTTTTTTTAGGTGTATTAGAATATAAGTTGGATTTTAAAAAAATAATAAACCTGTTCTTTATTCGTAATTTTGTTTATATTAGCTTGATAAATGTGTAAAGATTTTTGTCAGAATAAACTTTATTCATTTTTATCCTTTAGAATAAATATTTTCCCGGTACGCCACACAGAGATTTATCAAAAAAGTTAGTTTTGTTTTAGAAGCAAAACATCGATTTCAGTTCCATTGTTGGATTTTAAAAATAATACACATGTTTTTTCATATATAATTTTATGTTTATTCACTGGATAAAAATGTACAAATAAGTTTTATTTCCTGTAGAAATTTGTTTTTATGATGGAATGAAATTTGGCGTACTTTTTAGCAGACCAAAATGGCGGATTGAAATTGGCATCTTGCGATCCCAAAATGTATTACCGAATTGTTTTATGTTAAATTTACATTCAAAATTGATCTTCCAATCTAAATACTACAATGATTGCTTTTCTTTCCATCAAGTTTTTAAGGGCTTCACACGTAATTATCTGTAAAAGTGATATTTAATTTTGGAATGGAGATTTAGCTAAGTGTTGATCTACAAATTTATTATTATTATTATTATTATTATTATTTGCCTCTCGCTTTTTTTGTTTTTTACAGTAAAGCAAATCAATTTAATTACCAAATTTTTTATAATTAAAATAAAATTTTAACTCCATTCATAGAGAGAAGGCACAGAATAGTTAATAAAGCCCGCACCCTTCCTATGTTAAAAATGGTTTTCTGAATATTAACATTAATATTTAGAAATTTGTTCATAACAATGGGAGGGGGTGTTGTTAAATATTTTGTTCTTACATTGATTACTCATTTTTCCTACCAATCGTCGACTATGTTCAACTGTTTATGAAAGCTTTCAAGTAGCATATTGTACACTAACGACAAACTGATAAAATCTGGCTTTGTTTTAAAAATCAAAATAAATCTTTTGTTGTCTTACAATTTTCAATCAATTACAAGGAAAACATTTCAGAAAAAAATATATTTGAAAATTTACAAAAAAAAAACAACAGATCTCTAATTAAATATTTATAAATTTTAAAATGATCAAAATCGGGAATCATATCATAATCGGAAATTTAGAATGGAATTGGTCATTGTATCAGAATCAGGAAAAGCTTTGGAATCGTCCCATCACTAATTATTACATTATTAAATGTGAAGTAATGAAATTAATATGTATTTTTTCAATGTCTGAAAAAAAATTAATTAATGCATAAAATGTATGATAAATTTGAGTATTTTAATAATCGTATTTACATTTCTAAACTGTATATCAAAATATATGTTTATTTTCTCTTAATTTATATTTTAAATTTTATTTAAACACAAGATTTTAACCGTTTGACTGTTAAAAATAAGGGCAGATAAGTATTTTCTCTTTGTTGAGAATTGTTCTGTGTCTATTTTTCTAAGCAGTTTGAATGAGTCGACCAGACGAATATTATGCATATATGAATTTGATGAATAAAAAAAGGAGATGGTAAAAAATAAATTATGAATAATAAAAACGGATATGTTTTTAGTCAAAATAATCAAGAAATAGCTTAATTATATTTATTATATTATGCACAAAACATCAAGTAAACGACTACCATCATTGGAACATTATAGAATAAATTATTTATTTCAATTCTAATGCATTATATCATTATTAAAGGTAAATGGAATTAATATATTTTTGTCGATTTCTGAAGATGATAAAATAAAAATGAATTTAAAATCGTTTTATAAAATGAATTAGTGCATTAAATAAATTTAAAATCGTTTTATAAAATGAATTAGTGCATTAAATAAATTTAAAATTGTTTTATAAAATGAATTAGTGCATTAAATAAATTAAATATCGTTTTATAAAATGAATTAGTGCATTAAATGACTAAAAAATCGTTTTAGGAAAATTGAATTAGTGCATAAAATAATTAAAAGGACGTTTATAAAAATGAATGATTGCATAAAATGAATAAAAAATCGTTTCATAAAAAATGAGGGAGTGCATAATATAAATAAAATACCGTTTTATAAAAATGAATTCGTGCATAAAATGAATAAAAATCCGTTTATAAAATTAATTAGTGCATAAAATTAAAAAATCGGTTTATAAAAATTAATTAGTGCATAAAATAAGTAAAAAATTGTTTCATAAAAATGAATTAGGGCATAAAATGAAAAAAAATCGTTTGATAAAAAGGAATTAGTGCATAAAATTAATTAAAAATCGTTTTATAAAAATGAATCAGTACATAAAATGAATAAAAATTCGTTCTATAAAAATTGAATTAGTGCAAAAAATGGATAAAATCGTTTTATAAAAATTAATTAGTGCATAAAATGAAAAAAAAATCGTTTTAGAAAAATTTCATTAGTGTATAAAATTAATAAAAATCGTTTTAGAAAAATGAATTAGTGCATAAAATTATTAAAAAATCGTTTGATAAAAATTTCATTAGTGCATGAATGAATAATAAATCGTTTTATGAAAATGAATAAGTGCATAAAATGAATAAAAAATCGTTTTATAAAAATAAGTGCATAAAATGAATGAAACGTTGTTTTATAAAAATGAACATGTGTATAAAATGAATTAAAAATCGTTTTATAAAAATGGATTAGTGCATAAAATGAATAAAAAATCGTTTTATGAAAATAAATGAGTGCATAAAGTAAATAAAAAAATAGTTTTATCAAAATGAATTACAGCATAAAATGAATAAAAAATCGTTTTATTAAAATGATTTACTAAAAATGAATAAAAAATCGTTTGCTAAAAATTAACTAGTGCAAAAAAGAATAAAAATTCGTTCCAGAAAAATTGAATGAATGAAAAATCATTTATAAAAATTAGTGCATAAAATGAAGAAAGATCGTTTTAGAAAAATTGAATTAGTGCATGAAATTAATAAAAAAAATCGTTTTATAAAAATATATGAGTGCATAAAATGAATAAAAAATCGTTTTATCAACATGAAATTGCATAAAAGGAATAAAACATCGTTTTATGAAAATGAATTAGTGCATAAAAAGAAAAAAATCGTTTCATAAAAATAAATTAGTGCATAGAAAAACGTTTTTAAAATAAATTAGTGCATAGAAAAACGTTTTTAAAATAAATTAGTGCATAGAAAAACGTTTTTAAAATAAATTAGTGCTAAAATGAATAAAAATCGTTTTGAAAAAATGCATTAGTGCATAAAACAAAAAATCTTTTTATAAAATGAATTAGTGCATAAAATGAATAAAAATCGTTTTATAAAAATGAATTTTATTAAAATGAATAAAAATCGTTTTATAAAAATGAATTTGTTATTAAAATGAATAAAAAAAATCGTTTTATCAAAATGCATTCGTGAAATATTTTTTCAAATATATATATACATATTTTTCAAATATATATATATATATATATATATATATATATATATATATATATATATATATACGGTATGTTAGAAGAATCATTTTGGTTTTATAATAATAAATGCATAAAATTGAATAAGTCAGTTTATAAAAATGAATTAGTGCATAAAATGATTAAAAACTTGTTTTATGAAAATTAAGTAGTGCATTAAATAAATATAAATAAAACCCCGTTTTATAAAAATTAATTAATGCATAAAAAGAACAAAAAATTGTTTCATAAAAATGAGTTAGTGCCTAAAATGATGTAAAAATCGTTTTAAAAAATGAATTAGTTCATAAATGAATAAAAATCGTTTTATAAAAATGAATTCGTTCTTGAAATGAATAAAATACTGTTTTATAAAAATGAATTAGTGACTAAATTAAATAAAGAATCGTTTTTTTAAAAAATGAATCAGTGCAAAAAATGAATAAAAAAATCGGTTTATAAAAATTGAATTAGTGCATAAAATGAATAAAAAATATTTTTAAAAAATAAAATAGTGCATAAAATGAATAAAAAATTGTTTTTAAAAAACCAATCAGTGCATAAAATGAATGATAAATTTTGTAATTTTGATAATATTGACATTTCTAAACTGTATATCACAATGTATTTTTATTTTCTCTTGCTTTTTACAGATTAATAAAATACCTTTATCAAACATTTTAGTGAATGGTGATTTTTTTTACTGTAACAACAGGAAAATTGAAATCATCGAAGACGGAAATATTCATAATCTTGTATAATATGTATAAGTGACTGTTTTTCCATCATTTATATTTTCATGTGAAATATTCTTTTGTGTTTTCCATCAATATGTTCATCAAACATTTCAGTGGATCGTGATTTTTTTAGATTACAACCTTCTAACATACCGTGTGTATATATATATAAATATATATATATATATTTGAAAAAATATTTGAATACAAAGATTAGAGATGTTTCCAAGTTTTAAAACAAACTTAGATTACAAACTTCTAACATACCGTGTATATATATATATATATATATATATATATATATATATATGCGTGTGTGTGTGTTTGTGTGTGTATGCATACACATACCCATATTGTTGATATAGTTTTAATATTCTCAATGAAAAACTATATTTTACTCAACATATATATGTATATATATATATATATATATATATATATATATATATTATTTCACTAGTAAATAAATTGCCCTTATAAACAAAAATATAATTTACATATGAGAACACAATAACAAAAACAATTCATAATCTTGTATTATGTATAAGTGACTGTTTTTCCATCATTTATATTTTCATTGCTATATGAAATATTTTTCTGTGTTTTCCATCTGATTTTTCACAGTGGAGATAACACATCTTGTTAACATATCTATGCTGAAGAATACTATGGGAGTACAGATTAAAAATGCATTTCCTTCTGAGATATGTGAAAGAACATATTCCCAGAAGAGTAATTTAAATAACCATGTTCGAAAACACACTGAGAAGGAGTCATATTTTTGTAAAATATGTAATAAAACATTTTTAAAGAAAAAGTTTTTAAATCAACATACCCGAACACATACTGGAGAAAAACCATATTCTTGTGAAGTTTGGGGGAATTCTTTTACACAGAAGTCCACTTTGGAAGCTCATATGAGCGTTCATACTGGAGAAGGGAAAAGATTACAAAGTATCAAGGACTTATGTATGATATGAAACGAAATTGGAAATTAAAAGACGTTTCAATTATACCAGTTATCATAGGTGCAACTGGGCTTATGAAAAAGAACTTTAAAAAGTACATAGCAAGCATACCCGGTGAACCAAGTGCAAGTGAAATACAAACGATTGCACTGAAAGGGACGGCTAGAATCCTGAAAAGATCTCTTGGTTGGACTCACTAAAATAGGGGTAAATGTCAGACATCTGGTTGGATGTCCCATCCCCTAGAAGAAAAAGTTTAAGAAAAATGAAAAAAAAAGAGAAAAACCATATTTTTGTGAAGTATGTGGTAAATCATTTTCAGCAAAAGGTAATTTAAATCATCATATGCAGGTTCTGTAGCACTGAGGTTGAGAGTGTGGGCCACCTGATTTCTGGTTGCAAAGTCCTACTTGGAGACGGTTATTATACAGATCGCCATAACGGAGTTTGCAAATACCTTCACTGGAAGATATGTAAGAAACTCAACATTCAGTGTAGTAAAAACTCCTGGGAACATATACCCGAACGAACAGTTGGGAATGACAACTACACTATCCACTATGACTACGTAATCCCTACTGCTACATATCTTGAAAATGCAGCTGTTAAACCAGATATAGTGATTTGGGACAGAGCAAACAAAAAAGCGACCGTAATAGAGGTCAGTGTACCCAATGATACAGGGCTTAACAGAGTTGAGAGGGAAAAGATTACAAAGTATCAAGGACTTATGTATGATATGAAACGAAATTGGAAATTAAAAGACGTTTCAATTATACCAGTCATCATAGGAGCAACTGGGCTTATGAAAAAGAACTTTAAAAAGTACATAGCAAGCATACCCGGTGAACCAAGTGCAAGTGAAATACAAACGATTGCACTGAAAGGGACGGCTAGAATCCTGAAAAGATCTCTTGGTTGGACTCACTAAAATAGGGGTAAATGTCAGACATCTGGTTGGATGTCCCATCCCCTAGAAGAAAAAGTTTAAGAAAAATGAAAAAAAAAAAGAGAAAAGTCATATTCTTGTCAGATTTGTGGAACTTCATTTATACAGAAGTCAAGCTTGGAACAGCATATACGAATACACACTGGTGAAAAACCATATTCTTGTGAAGTGTGTGGGATTTCATTTAGACATCAGTCAGCTTTTAAAATGCATATGAGACTACACACTGGTGAGAAGCCATATTATTGTGAAGTGTGTGGGGCTTTATTTATAGGAAAATCATACATGAAAAATCACATGAAAATACACACTGGAGAGAAGTCATACAATTGCAAAATATGTGATAAATCATTTCCATCAAAAACTAATTTAAATCGACATAGGAAAACTCATACTGGAGAGAAACCATATACTTGTGAAATATGTGGTAAACTATTTGCATATAAATGGAATTTAAATCAACATAATCAAATGCATAGTGGAGAGAAGCGATATTATTGTGAAGTGTGTGGAATTTCCTTTATGCAGAAATCACAAGTAAAAACTCATATTACGATACACACTGGAGAGAAGAATTATGCGTGTGAAATATGTGGTAAATCATTTTCAAAGAAAGGGAATTTAAATCGGCATATCCAAACTGGGGAAAAGCCATATTCTTGTGAAGTATGTAAGACCTCATTCACGCAGAACTCACATTTGAATAAGCATATGAGAATGCACATTGTTAAGAAGCAACATGCTTGTAATAAATTATTTTCAAAGAAAATTACATGAAGCAAACACATTAAAATACACAATGACGAGAAGTCAGCATCTTCTGGAGAGTAATCAATTTATTGTAATGTGTCATAAATCATTTTTGACAAAACCTTAATTGCCTAATAAAAATATTCGTCAATTTCTTCAGTCTGCACATGGTCTACTTAGGACAACAAACATGATAGAGGATACTTTGCTCTACAGTTAATCTCTGTCCAAATATTTAAAATAATGTAGAAACTGAAGTCGAAAAAAAGATCCCCTCGAACTGGCTACAGTTGGTTGGTTCATAAAAGAATTGTGAACTTTCTCTTTATGTTGTCAAGTATGAAAACTAATGTTGGATAGCAGGGCATCAAAACAGAGAAATGTAACTTAGAGGGGTTCTGAAACGACATCAAATGGTTATGTTGTAATCCGCTGGGGTTGTGTATATATTCCGTACATATATACACATGTACGTAGCGAGTATCTTATTGAATGTGTGTGTGTTCTTCTTACATGTATATACGTGTGATCACCTAGTTTTCAAGATGTCACAAAACAACGTATCTGGTGTTTGTTCAAAAATAACAAATAAGGGACAAATAAACATCTTTGTCTCTTGCCAGTCAAAGGAAGACATACCTTCACTAAAGGGACGAATACTATTCTATCAAGTTACAACATTCGATCAATTAGAGAACCACTTGACCCATCCTTGATCTTGTTTGATGGAAAGTAGCAACGAAAATTCTACCACGAACAACAGATCTTAAGTTTCTTTTGGCAACCTTTATTCCAAATATTGTTCTCATCTTCAAAAGGCTGAACGCTGAGACAATCATGTCTCCATCTTAGTTATCGATCTTGTTCCTGTTAGGTGTCATCTGTCAACCATCTCTCCCAGCCAATTGTTACAGACTCAACTCTAACTTTCTAGGGTGTCTCTAAACTTACATAACCCAAATCCTTGGCTGGTCTTCTAGTTACGTATCTTTATTTATTAAAACCAAACATTTCAATCCGATATTATTAAACATCTTTCTAAACATTTTATTGTTTTGTGTATAATTATTTCTATTCTAAAACATTCATCCATTGTCATCAGTTCAAATGTTGATCAGTTACCTCTCTCCCCAGGACATCTGACGTTACCCGGGTCATAATATTCTTTCATCCCATTTTGCCAATCCACTCCATATCCTATTATTCATAAACAATCTCTAGATTTTCACATTTGCTCAAAGAAAGTTCGACCCCTTCCTTAGTAATTTTTTCTTTAGTTTTTATCCACTGACTACTGTCAAGTTATCCAGATCAGATCTCCTTTCCACTCTTATGGCATCTCTATTTAGGTGTAGGTAATTTTCCCTATGATCAGTTATTTATCTTCAGCCACACCTCAATAAAGGGCCTCTTGTGCCTCTCCTAAACTCGACGACTTTCTCGTTTGTTGGTTTCTCTGTCTTTTTGCATGAGTGTTGCTAACTTACTCTTTGTATCCTTAGTATAAACTCTAATCAATCCTTTCCATTCTTTTTAGACTACTTGTGGAGATGAAAACAGATGACCCCTACCTACAAGATACCTACTATCATCTATCAAAATATCTTTTAATACGGCACTTTGTTATTTTTGCGACCACAATTCGCTCATTTATTGTTATCTTTTTATTTTATTCTCTTTTAATTCTCCTCTGAGTGATACGCAAGCATAATGGCAATCCCTTTTGCCCACTCTGTATATACACATTCATTAAGAGAACATTTTATGCCACGCAAAGAACATTACATAGACGACTATATAACATATACGCAGTTTATTTCCTTTATTTATACAGCCCTGCTTTAATGTATACACTTGTAATACAATTACACAAAACACCACAACGTAACATCTATATTCTGCCCACTCCCCCAGCAACCTGCTTTTATGATGCCCGGGTGCACCTCAAAATCACGTGTGAGACGTGATTTTTTTAGAACTGTGTGAGACTATGGGTATTAATAGACCACAGACGCCATCTTGAATCAGACATGTGCACATTTTTGTGGTAAGCCTTCTCTATTTTCTCCACAGTTAAATAGTTGAAAAAAGAAGAGAAAAACAAACACTCCACACACAAAAAAAGTATTTACAAAAGAAAAGGCGATATGCTGCAATTTAACTCATTATCTCTAACGAGTTAAATTGCAGCATATCGCCTTTTCTTAATTCTTGAAGAGAAATGTAAACGTATGTGAAAAAAATATAGAAAAGAAACAGTAATAGTTTTTTCTGTATCTTTTGCTTGATTTTGCTTGCTATCAAGATAATATAAATATACTGTCACGCATGGGATACAATAGGCGCACACATGACAAGGGTAAAAAAAATGAAAAGGGATTTAAAAACTCAAGACAAAGGGAGGGATTCTTTTATAAGGGTTCTTTTTATCAAATATTTATTTCGTGCAGACAAGTTTTCTGCATAGAGGTATGACTCATTAAGATCGCATTAAGATTCAAATTTCCTTTTAATTACAAAAGGGTTGGAACAAGAAACATCAATTGGTTCCTTTGAGACGAGAAGGATGCAAGAATAAACACAAGGATTGGACACAACAGAATGTGAGAAATAACGAAACAAACATCCAAATAATATAAAATAAATTTATTAATATAGGGAAAGAAAAATTTAATGAAAAACTATATTCAAAATTTATGGGGTTTGGGATATTTCTAAACATATGAACTGAGCGAAAGTCCTGGAAAGAAGAGATTAACAGCCTAAGTGAAAATTACGCGACCACAAGAAAAATGAATCTTCAGTCTGATAGAAAATTACACCCACAGTTCTTTTTTTGTCTTCTTTTTGTTCTTTTTCTTTTCACAACTTGTTAGTGGCGTATTTGGTCCAAGAGAGTTCTCTTATGAGGAAAAGAAAGTTCAAATAATAACTCCGCAGTTATTCCATTTTTTCTTTTCTTATCGTCTGCTTTTTGTACCATATCTGTCATTGATTTTCGGTTTTCCAAAATGGCGTTCCTTTTTCCTTTTTTATGTTTTATTTGACTCAGCTTGTCTTTCACGAAAGGTGTCATTGCTGGTTTGCGAGTTGCAGCAAAAAGAATGAATGAGGCCGGAATCCGGATCCTAAAAGAAATGGGGAAACGGGGGGGGGGGGGGGGGGGCTTTCAGCTTCTGCTTTTTTTTCTCTGCTTCACATTCCGATCTGAAAAAAGAATTGACGGAATCGTTTTTTTCGTTTTCCGTCGCTGATGAAACCAGAGTAGCATTTGTTCTGCTGCTACACTTCATTTTTTCTGTCCTTGGTCAGTGGAAGAGAAATCCTTCATAACTGAGACAACTTCTGCCTCTGTCTATGTCTAGAGCGTCCCTTTCTGGCTGGATCTCCCCACATCAACGCTCAATCTTTTGGTCCAACTCTACCCTCGCAAGGAGGCAAGTAAATAGGAAACAGATGTGGTTGCACGTTCTCATTCCCTTAGACCGACTTTAACATTTGGTTTTAAAAGAATAAGAATGTTCGGTTCGAACATACAATTAGATGTTTACCCTATCGCTAGCAAATAAAGGAAAAATATATTATGTCGAAGTGGTTGTTTGTAACAATACATGTTTTGATATCAAACAAAATCCTTGTGGAGAGCCTGTGGTCATTGCACACCAAATCGAACATAGATATTACATTGCAGGGTTATGTATAATTTTATCATGAATATTAAAACAGATGTATGAATGAGGGAAGCAAATCGTGTAATTTTTTGACAGATAATTATATTTTTAAGTGTATTCTTGCGACCTTCTTTAAATGACATCAGCTTTGGATTTATTTTAAGAATCATCTACTTCAAGGAATGAGAAGTTCACAAACCATAAAACGTTGGAAATTATTTAGAAAACTATTATAAATAAACTAACGTTTTTTATAATGGGTTCAATAAGAGATAAAGAGGGATCCAGTCAGCGTCTAGTATTCTTGCTAATATACTTGTAATATATATATATATATATATATATATATATATATATATATATATATATATATATATAAGAGTTTAAAAAACATGTTAAAAAACACTTTGAAAAAGTTAAAAACATATTTAATCTGAAAAGGAAACACTTAATAAGTGGATGGTCCTTAATCCGTGGAGTTTCGGAGAAATACTTTCCTTCTCATCAGAGGGAAGAAATTAGCAAAATGCGGGATCGGATTTTGCATACAAAAGTATTTGATGAAACTGCAAGTAAGTCAAATATCTTACTTAATAACAAAAAGTGAAGCAGAGGGAATATCGTGAAGAAAAAGGAGATTTCACGTGAATAGATAGTCTGGTGAAAGGTAAATTATCCAATGACGGTAAATCTAAAAATATAAATTCAAGAAAGTTAATTAAATTTCCATTTGCACAAGTAAAATCCAAGGAAATCATGTAATTGGAAGATGGTCCAAAATAATCCAAAAGGCCGAAATCCATGGAATAATTCACAAATATGTACAAGGAAAAGGGGAAAAAATTTCAATAATATTAATAAAAGAAAAATAAGATATGTGTTTGACATGGCTGCCGAGATAAAATGTAATTTAAAAAATTAGTGAAGAAGAAGAGAAAAAAAATTAAATGGTGATAGAATTAAATATAAAATAGAAAAGCAAATGTCAAAATGACCTGGACAAAATGACGTTAAAAGGCGCAAAAAATATAGCGCAAAAAACTGAAATGTACAGGTTATTACTTAAGAAAATGTCAGCAAGAGTTATTAAAAGACACTAAATGGAAAAAATTAATAAATAAAAAATAAAAAAATTTAAGGGAAGAGGATGGCCGGTATATGCAAATTCCGGATAAAGCAAGTAAGTATTTTATTTTTTATATATATATATATATATATATATAATTTTTTTTTTTTCAAGCCAAAGACAATGCGGGGAGAGACCGGAATTATGAAAGTAAAGAAAGAAAAACAAACAAATGTAGACGGGTGTGCTTCAGTAGAGGAGTGTCTAGCCTTTATTCGTCTATCTTTCCTCACTTCAATGTATAATTATTTATAACCATGTTGCTGGTATGTCCGGTGTATGTAAAGTCCGTGGGTGGTATGGAACTTTGATTAATTTCGAGAGAAAGGGACGTCTTTTTTTCAAAAGACAAAAGTGGATTCAAGATGGCGGAAAAGAACACGACTGGACTGCAGAAACAGGGCAGGGTCAGTTGGGGGTAATTTTATTTTACTTATTTATTTTTTTTATTATTTCTGTTGTAAGCTTTGGTTTTATATATATATATATATATATATATATATATATATATATATATATATATTTCCTTTATTTTATACAATATTGTATAATTTATTATTATTATTATTACTGTTATTGCTATTGTTATCGTTATTATTATTATGATTGTTATTGTTATTATCATGCGGATAAGGGGCTTCATTCTTTACAATAATAGTATCGCAGTGTTGTGTGAGCGGGGGAGAAGATAACAGTTTAAGACCTTATTTTATCTCTTTTAGATGTATTATTATATATATATATATATATTATATTATATTATATTAGTTTGTATTAAATATATACATATATTTATTTCTCCCGTTTTTCCGATGCTGTTGTTGATGCTTTTATTTTGTGTTCTTTTGTTTATAGTTGGTTTTTTTTTTTACGTTTTTGTTTTGTGTAACGTGCATCCAGGAGATAAGCGCCTGTGTGTTTGTGCGTTATGTGGGTACGTGGGAGAGACGGATGAGGGGAAAAGACTTACCTCGAGACCAGCTCAGCGTTACCGACCAAAAATAGAAAAGAAAGACCAAGATGGCGGCCGCCGTCTTTTGTAAAGTATGATGTCTCGCAAAGTCACACGAATTCTCGGAATATGCAAATTTAGCCGGCCTAGAACGACGATAAAAGCGGGTGATGAAAAAGACGTTGGGAGAGAGGGACGATTGAGTTGGCCGGGGAATCGTGTGGCTGTTGCTTCTTGTGCCGTGTGAGGATATTTTACCGTTGTTGGATTCCGTGCAGAACCGGTGTATAAAGATTATTGAATTGCTGCAACATTTATAACATCTATTCCTGAACTTACCGTGTTAAAGAGAGAGTCGGGCGCCATCTTGAATTTTTCCTTACATATTTCTGTTACAAGCTATTTCGCCCATTTGGCCTCTAGGACTATGACCGAGTCGAAATTTGACTTAAAGCTCATACCCGAGTTTGACGGGTCCACGTCCATCGTCGACTGGGTTGAAAGGGTCGAGCTGACGTGCGACCTTTGTGAGGTGAAAAGGGTACACACTGTGATTCCCCTGAGATTGGCTGTGGGTGCCTTGAGTGTATATCAGCAACTCAGTGCTGCCGAAAAGGGAGATGTCACCGCAATTAAAGCTGCGCTGTACAAGGCATTTGCCATGGATCCTTGTACGGCCTATGAAAAATTTGCTTCCCGAAAACTTCTACCGGAGGAAAGCGTGGACATTTTCTTCGCTGAATTAAAGAAACTCGCAGTTCTGTTCGGTGGAGGGGTGTCGAAGCGGACGCTCGCGTACGTGTTTGTGGCGGGCCTTCCCACTCGGGTGAAGCAGCTACTGAGAGCCTCAACCAGCGTTTCAACAACAACCATGGAACACTTGATGGAATGTGCTCGAGCCATCATCAAAGATGAGGAGGACCTGGGGGAACCAGTTGTGATGGCAACACAGACAGGCCAGATTGGCGCTCGGGAGATTCCGAATCAGAACCCTGTAAGCAATGGGAAATGTTTTCGCTGCGGCCGACGCGGACATTTTGCAAGGAATTGCACCAACAGGGGGCGTGTGCGCTGTTTTAATTGTGGCAGTTTGGGGCATCTAGCCCAAAACTGTGTGGGAAACGTATCAGGGGAGAGGACGTCAGCGCCGCCCTGCTCCCCAAGCAAAATTTGAACAAGGCGCAACCAGTGATGACTGTCTACGTAAACAGGATACCCTGCTCAGCACTTCTCGACTCAGGCTGTTCGCATACTATAGTGAGCGTCAGGCTGTGTCCAAGTTGGACTAAGAGGAAGATCAAAGTCACCACGATAGGAAGCGAGACCCAGACATGCTGTGGAGCTGGAACTGTCAAGATCTACACGGACACCGGTGCAGCCACTAAGATCAATGTGCTCGTGACCCAAGGAAATCTCCTGGGGTTTGACCTGTTGCTCGGATACAATGCCATCAAGGTGCTGGGGGGAGTCACAATTCATCGGGATGGAAAGGTGCGATTCTTGGAGGCCCTAGTGTGTGCAGCGCTCCATATCGATCGGCCGGATTTTACAGTGGACTACGACTCGCGCAAGAGGGCCTGGATTGCATCTTGGAAGTGGACCGAGGGAATGGCACCGACTAAACTCAAGAATGGGGTTGCAGAGTACCCTATACCCAGTGAGGCCCGAGCAGAATACGAAAGGGAACTAAAGGCGTATATCCAAGATGGCTGGTTAATCCCCTACCCTGAGGACAAGCTTGGGCCTCCGAAGGGTCTAATACCCTTGATGGCAGTAGTCCAGCATAACAAGTCGAAAGTACGGCCCGTGCTGGACTATAGGGAGCTTAACAAGCATATTGAAGCCTACACTGCCGATGCTGACGTATGCGCCAGTAAGTTGAGGGAATGGCGTCAGAAAGGCACTAATGTCTCGATATTGGATTTGCGAAAAGCCTATTTACAGGTGCGAGTTGATGAGACGTTGTGGCCGTTCAAGACAGTTTGGTTCCAGGGGTAGAGGTACTGCCTTACACGCCTTGGCTTTGGCCTAAATGTGGCACCACAGATCATGAAGACTATTGTCAACACAGTATTGTCCCAAGAAAAGCCCATGAGGGACTCAACGTCAGCTTACATTGATGACGTATACGTCAATGAAGATGTACAGTCTGCGTCGTGTGTCAAAGAAAAGTTGGCTCAGTTTGGTCTGGAATGCAAGAATCCCGAACGTTTAAGGGAAGGAGCACGTGTATTGGGATTGGATGTTTATGAAGAAGATGGCACCCTACAATAGAGGCGTGGCAGTGAAATTCCAAGCATCCCCAACCTCGTTACAAGGCGGACCGTTTATTCTTGGTGTGGAAAACTTGTTGGTCACTTACCGGTCTGTGGCTGGCTCCGCGCAGCTGTTGGTGTAATTAAACGCAGAGCAAATTTAACAACCACGGGTTGGGATGACATATCCGATGATGTCCTACTAACTCTGATGATTAAAGAGACACTGGAGAGAGTGAACAAGAAGGACCCTGCCTGTGGGCGGTGGTGTGTTAACGGAGACAACGTAGATGTGTGGGTTGATGCCAGTTCTTTGGCGTTGGGAGTATCGTTGGAGCAAGGAGGAAACGTGTTCGAGGATGCGTGTTGGCTGGACGCTGTTGTAAAGGGGGTAAATCTGGCCCTGCAGTGGCAGTCTAAGAAGTTGACCTTGTACACAGATTCTCTCTGTGTCTACCACTGGGTGTCTGACACACTTTCAGGACGGACACGAATCCGTACCAAGGCAGCAATCGCAGTTGCTTCTTGTGCCGTGTGAGGATATTTTACCGTTGTTGGATTCCGTGCAGAACCGGTGTATAAAGATTATTGAATTGCTGCAACATTTATAAAATCTATTCCTGAACTTACCGTGTTAAAGAGAGAGTCGGGCGCCATCTTGAATTTTTCCTTACACATTTCTGTTACATTTTGTTTTATCTATTATGTATCTGTATTCGTGTGTTAAGAAGGTGATTCGGGCTTAATCTTTTGAGCATTTATGTTAGTTATTTGTTTTATTTTGGCGCTATAATACTCTGTCTATGTTTACGTATATAGGCACTTATATATATATATATATATATATATATATATATATATATATATATATATATATATTAAATATGCAGTACCAGGTAAATTATAGTGTAAGGGAGATAATTCTGTTTGGCTTTATTACTTGTATCTTTTCTTTCTTTTTTTATTTATTTATTTTTTTATCTTGCTAAGGTTTGGTAAATATATACATACTATATATACCTACCACACATGCATTAACGCACGTACATAAATACACATACGCACATAAATGTACGCATACCACACGCACATACCATGTGTATACTATATTCAGTGGATTATATTCTAAGGGAGATAACTCTATCGGACTTTTTTTTTTACTTTCTTTTTATTTAATTTTTTTTCTATCTTGTTGTTGTTATGAGTATCGTATTATTTATTAATTCTATATACTTCGATTTTATATATTTATGTATTTTTTTCCTTTTTAGTATTCATATATATATATATGATTTTTTTTATTTTTTATTTATTTATTTTTTGTTAGAATTTGTGTATTGTCGTTGCTCTGATTCGCTTGTAATGGAGAGGTTCAAAGAATAAAGGGAGAGCTCATCTTGAATCCACTTTTGTCTTTTGAAAAAGAGAGGTCCCTTTCTCCCGAAATTAATCAAAGTTCCATACCACCCACGGACTTTACATACACCGGACATACCAGCAACTTGGTTATAAATAATTATACATTGAAGTGAGGAAAGATAGACGAATAAAGGCTAGACACTCCTCTACTCAAGCATACCCGTCTACATTTGTTTGTTTTTCTTTCTTTACTTTCATAATTCCGGTCTCTCCCCACATTGTCTTTGGCTTTAAAAAAAAAAAAATTCTATATATTTCTTTACCAACAATGCTTCAAGCAAACTACTACCTATTAACCATTCTAAATATGGCTTTCACTTGTGAGAAGGATTTCATATACAGATGACAAGGAAGATACACAGAAACGCGTTTGACTATTAGAAAGATTTTTCAGTGTTGACAAACTCATAAGCATACCGCCGAACAATTGATGCGGTGAAATATTTTATAATTGCCTTCATTTCATAGGTATATCTCGGTGGCTGAGCGGATAACAATGTAAAGTTGATAGTCTGCAATCTGAACCTAGTGGCAGGTTGTATAGTGTTGTGTAGCCTCAATGCTGAGTCTTATTAAAACCGTATATTTATGTAGGTTGGTAAATAACAGAAAATACTGTAACACTACTTGGTTTCCGCCTTAAAAAGTGAGCACGCTGAAGAGAAAGTATGAAAAATTTTACAAAAATATTTAGAGTTGGCATCAATGAACTTTTTATTTAAAACATGTATTTGTTCCTTCCATTTTAAGAGTGAAAAACTTTGGAAGATATCGATGATTGTGGTCTTCAACCTCATCTGCTGGTGTAGGTTTACCTAGCAATAGTCAAAATCACACAAGACATGTACTTTAATTATTGCCCCCCCCTCCTTCCCGTGCACTGATTAAGTTAGCTGTAGCTTATTTTACATTTTATATTTTAGTAATTTGGAGAATTTATATATTCCTATGCTATGGAAGTTTACTGTCTAAAACAGGGGTGGGGAACATTTTTGTTCATAAAGACCACTTAAAATCCATTGCCCCTCATAGAGGCTGCATAGAACAGTTATTATTATCACAAAAACATCTCTGAAATTGTTTGGATCTGATAAATTACAGTATTTGTTGTTTTATTTGATTTCTTAACGATACAATTTTGGCATATACTTTCTCTTGTGATAAGCAGCGTACTTCATAGCAGTTGCTCAAACATAGCTTACAATGCTTCTAACCTTTTGAAAAGTGTCATTTAAAATGACAGACTTTGCTGGTGTAAGAGACACAATAAAAAGAAATCAATTCACTTGAATCTTTGGTTTGTTTTTTTAAGATGTGAAATAAATCCTTCATTCTTAGCCATCTGTGCACACACTTACCAAATTAGTAATATTAAATCCTACTATGTGACATTTCTCTATGAATCGTACATTTAAAGCAAGCCATTCTTTATATACTTGAAAATCATAAGTTACAACACAAAATACATTACCTGTGCTGAATCAGTGTAATCTCTCGATTCATCTAAAGCTGCTTTCTGATGATGCTTTTCGGCTGCTCTTTTACATAACATTCCAATTCATGTTATCGATCTGTATTCGTCCTCCTTGAGAAAGCCACTTCTTTATACTTGTTTACTTTCTCTGGTTCTATATCTTTTTAACATTTCTAAAATACATTCCTTTATGAGTTTTTAATTTTTACAGCAAACAGGCAACTTTATAGCTGCCTTCTATCGCCCCATTCCTTTAGTGTAACACAATGAAAAGTTTGTTTTTGCTTTTTTTTTTCGATCTTTCAAGTTCTGCAGTTCTATCTTTCAAAATTCATCTTGTCTTCATGAAGAGCATAATGTGGCTGTGCATCGAACTTCTTACCTGTTGGAAGTGCACGACGATCACAAGACAGTTTGCTTCCACTACTTACAAAAAATTACAATTCCCATTCTTCATTATTTTCTTTTTTCAACGTTCTTTTCAATTTATTCGACATTTATGGGCTAAAAATAGTTTTTTATCCTGATAAAGATAAATAAATAAAAGAAAATAATAATGAATCAGTGAGGTCTGCAGACACGAAAACGATCTCAAACAGGATGCGACAAACCTATATCCAAAACAATTTTCTTGGTTTTGAATTCGCAAAATTGTCACTAGCATTTGAAACAAAATGTCATCGTTATTTTGAAGCACCTGGCAGCATTTCTTTTTCCACCCGTCCACGTGTCTGCCTGTCTCTCTGTTTGTCTTTATTTAAAAACCTTGACCTAACCTATAGCCTTTAATTGCGTAGTATCTCATAGTGATAGGTATTTGATACTTGACATTCGTATTCTTTGTAACAAGACCTTTCAGACGATCCCAGCAAAGTTGAGTTTTCAAAAAGACTTTAACATTGTGCAGAGGCATCAGTGTTTCACAAACATATTATTTGTAATTAATATTATTTATCGATTAAAGAACAAATAATTCCAGATATCGACGGTTTTCAATAAAATTAATGACAATTGCTGAAGGTCTCAGCCATATGATTTTGGATGATCACTGATAATGTTTTATGCAAAACTGTATTGTCTCGTGCAGTGTACAGCCGGCCTAAACAGAGTATCAATAAATTCAACCAGTGTCACTAATAGTCAGTCATAATGGTAAAAAGTAGTCACAAACCAACGCATCCTCTGTTAAATGTTTTTCATTTGGGTTATAGCTGACTTATTCTCATAAGACAACGCACAATAAACTTATTTAGTTTGATGATGACTATAGTAAACTAAAGTATGCAGCGCAGATCACAGTGATGAGGAACACGTATCATGTTGGAAGTTAGTCCCTGGGTGTGTCAGAAATTTCGTAAAAATAGTGAATATTTCCACCCCATCTTTCCAAGCTTATAACTCCTCGAAAAATGTAATTCAAGCCCTATTTTTTTTTTTTTTTTCAATAAAAGGAGCAAGGACCAAGGTTTCATTAAAAAAAAAAAAAGCTTTAAACTTCGGACTTTACATTTACAGGTAAATTTCTACGTTTTTTTGTTTTACATTTGAATATTTATTGACGTTTTCTCTTCAATTTGTGAGTTAATTAATTATTTACTTTTCGGTGAGTAAATTAATTATTTACTTTTTAAATAGACATTTGAAAATGGGGGGGGGCGTGAATTAAAAAAAACGTTTGTCTAAAATATTATATTCGGTTTATTGGAAAGAACATAAAATTTCCCATTGACCCTGAAAATATCGTAAAAATAGAATCAATAGAAAACTTTTGATAGATTTTTAAAGTTTAAAAATTGAAAAATATTGAGTTCGGAAAATTCATTACTGTTTAAAAAAAAAATATTTCTATTACTTTTAAAACAACTAATAGTTTATTTTGGAAGTATAATCCATAAAGAAAATAAACAACCCACTTTTAACAGAGAAATTACGAGATTTTTATATTTTATTCACAGTTTCATGTTAGGGTGTCAAAAATTCCTACAAAAATGTCTGATACACCTATGTGTGTCACTCGCACTACATGGGCAAAACAAAGAAATATTGCCTTTATATGTGTCTGCTGTTGTATGCTTAAATTTATTAGTTATTTTATTTTTTTTATTGCATTTTCACCCCAAACAAGGCACAGAAACATAAGTTGCAGGGATACTATGTAGGGAGTTGAACAGCAAGATGTCTGTTCACATACTTGAATGTCAGTACAGTTGGGAAAGCAGGAATCCGGAAGGGAGTTCCAAAGTCTAGCAGTTATGGAGAAGAAACCCTTAGAGTAGAAGGCTTTCTTACATCTGGGGATATCTACTGTATAGGGACTTTGCTGCTTGTTGGGAGAGGGGTACGAGAGCTTGTAGTTCGTCAGAGCATCCATCATTAAAATACTTGTAAAACAAGCAGAGGGATGCAACATTTCATCAATAGGGCTAAAGTTAAAGCTTAGATGACAGTTCAAGATCTATCAGGTTGGCGACTCTCTTTTGAACTCTGTCTAGAGGTGAGAGACTAATAGCAGATGCACCAGCCCAAATGTAACAACAATACTTCATACATGAGCGAATGGTGGCCTTGTAGAAGTACAGGATACTTTCAGGCATAAGTAACTTTGTAGCATGGTAGAGAGCCCACTTTTTTGCAGCAGCCTTGGCAATGCTCTCAATGTATCTCTTCCAACTCATGTTCCCTGTGAATGTTAAGCTGAGAAGTTTGAACGAAGTACTTTCAAGTACTGTATCTGTATCCATAGCTATTGGTGGCTGAGAAGGTTTTTTGTAATTATTAAAGGAAACAAGCTTAGTTTTAGCAGCAGTGAATGTTACCATCCATTTTTGACCTCATTCTACTACAAATTGGAGTTCTTTCTCTAAGATTTCTGCCATTACCTTGGATATGTGTTCATTTTTCCCCCTCATGCCTGTTATAGAGCATGGTGTTGTCAGCAAATATGCATATCTCAGAGAGTATTTCATCAGGGAAGTCATTTATGAATATCAGGAATAATAAAGGTCCAAGGATCGACTTATATCATATTGTTTAGATATACGACCATTGAGGACAACCTGGATTCTTTTAATTAAGAAGGATTTTATTATGTGAAGTGTTTGTCCAGCAATATCATAGGATATGATTTTCATGAGAAGATCATCGTGCCATACCATGTCGAAAGCCTTAGATATATCTAGGGCTACTGCCCTGCCCTGCCTTACCCAGTGCATGGTATATACGTTCAGAGAATAGTTAGAATATCTGAAGTAGAATGGGCTTGCCTAAATCCATCTTGATTGTCGGACAGAAGTTTAGTAACCGTAAGGTGATGGACTAGAGCTTCATTAATTATGGACTCAAATATTTTGATGAGAAGACGAAGGTGATAATTTAATGGGTTAGTTCTTTTGTTAGAATTCTTGTAAACTGGTATTACATAGACAGTTTTTCAACAGTCAGGGAACCATGATTTGTTGAGGTATTTGTTGAAGAGAATTAGAGCAACCTCAGCTGAGTATTTTTTTACAGTACAGGTTTTTTATTTTGAGATCAGGTCCACATACTTTTGAAGTGTTTAACTTTTTATGATATGAACTTGAGAAGGGGTGATTTTCAGATCATCTAGTGTGGTTTCTGTCCACAAAGGAAAATCAAAGAGGGAGTGGTTTGTTGGGCCCAAAATAGAGCTTGAGGCAAACTGTCAGGTAAGCATGCTAACTTTCTCGGTGCAAACAACCTCTTCATTGTTGGATAGTGGATTGCCCATTATTTACTACACTATTGTAGATTTTCCAGAAATCATAAGTTCCTAATTTCTACACTTCAATGCGTTTTCTGGTGGTTTTATTGTATTTTTAGCTGTCACTACTTTTTTCTTACAATTACTTCTAGCTTCTATAAACTGTTATCAGTTTGTACTGGACTTATTCTGGATAAATCTGGGCACAAACTCTGGCTATTAGTTATCTATTTCATATATATATATTCTATAAAGTGTAAATGTAGGTTAAGCTAATACATCACTTAGCAATATAAATGTATAGATGTTTAGTATTTATCAATTTTGAAAAGGTCAGCCTACTAAAGTTTGGGACCGGAAGCTAAACCCTCCTCTCAAAGTATGTACAAAATATGTGATTTTATATCATCTTGGGGAGAAGATCAATTGGTTTTTTGTCCAGTTGAAACAGGAGAGATGATATAACTTACAAGAACACATTAATATACAATATAGATATACAGGGATTTGAGGAGGATTTAGACGTATAAGGATTTTTAATGTTTATCATGCATAAGACAGGCAGGTGCCTTGAAGGCAAAGCATTATCCCTTTAAAGCAGACATTTAGAAATAACATTTGTGCCAGTTATTTTAGTAACATGCATCAGTAACAATATACATGTGGCCAGTATATGTCTTATATTTAAACATTACACTTAGTCATAGAATGATAAATTATGATTTCCAAAAAAAGGGAAGCAGTATAAGTAAATAAGAGCAGGAAAAATAGGTTTGGTGAATAAGCAATAACTTAATTGTTTCTTAAGCATTGGTTTGCACAATTTAGCAGTTTTTGTATGGTTTTGCTTTTATTTTTGGAGATATATTTTGTATTGTATTGTAATGCTTCCACTTCAAGATATTTCGGTCTATCAGATCACTGCAAATCCTGTCTGGACAGCTGTTTTCGTTTTGGTTGTGATGTCACACAGGATCAATGAAAATTTTGTCTTTGAGTGGGATCACTGTGGATTACATTGGATAACAATCGGATTGTAGTCAGTTATCCAGTTAATAAATCAAATGGAATTTGGCAATTGGATTAGTTTGGAATCGATTCGGAATTACAATCTTATCTCCACCACCCCCAAAAAATAATGGGCATGAATCAATAAGATGCAACCATGGCACTTTATAGCTTTTTCCCTTTTTTTACATAGTCACCACTTATCAAGACCCAAAAGTCACTCGAGGATAATGGTTAATGAGTGTACACAAGTCAATGACACAATATCATTAGTAGTGGAAATTTCGTCAATTGGATTACTTAAGGGGATGGCTCATTAAGAATTTGTTTATGTTGGACTTGAATGCAATCAAATTGTAGTCAGTTGGAAAGCAGGCAAATGGAAGAGACTTCCACAGGCGTGCAGTTCTAAGAAAGAAGCTTTGTTCATGGAATCTACGTTTGGGATTAAGCACAGAAAAAGAGTGGGGGAAATTATTGATAGTGGTTTCAGCTAGACAAATGTTTTTCATGAAAGTTTGGCGAGGAAGGACCATAGATTGAAGCTCAGACAGCCACCTGCCATGAAAATAGTCATAGAGTAAAGACAGACTCATAACGTCTCTTCTGTGGGAAAGAGGTTGCAGGGAAGAGAAAAGGGCACCCCCACCAGGTTACGAAGTCTATTTTGAACTTTGTCGAAGCATGATAAGAGTTTTCCAGCAGCTCCTGCCCAGATGTGGCAACAGTACTTCATCTGTGAATGTACCTGACTTATTTAGGTTGAGTATTGCATCAGCAGTGATTGATATCTACTGCAGCACTAGAGGGATCCCACCATTTTTCCAGCCCAGAAGCTTGTCAAGACGAGAGCCATTCATTTCAATTGATGCCAGATAGGAGATCAGAGCGTTGATGATATAAAGATAGAAGCTTGGTTTTAGATGCATTAAAATAAACCAGCCACTTCTTTCCCCATTGCACCATGTGCTCCAGATCAGAAGAGAATCAGTGAGAACTTGATCATTCATGTGTTAAAATAGATTGTAATGTCATCAGCATAAATGTCTTCGAATGATCTTAGGATGTGATTTGGAAGATCATTAATGTAGATCAGTAAGAGAGTTGGGCCCAAGATGGGCTCCTGAAGGACTCCAGCATTAATACTGTGAGTTTCTGATTTCTGCCCATCAACCACTACTCTTATGAACCTATCAGAGAGAAATGATTTAATAATTGAGAAAACATTTTCAGCTATACCGTAGCTGGAGATCTTGTGAAGTAGGCCTTTATGCCATACACTATCAAAGATCTATGTCAAGAGCAATTTCCCTAGAAAGAACGCCTCCATTGAGAGATTCGCTAATCCTATGAGATATAACTGTTACATCTGCAGATCTAGCAAAACGGAAACCATATTGCATGTCACTAAGAAGGTTATTTTTTGCTGAGATAGTTAACTACTTCTTTATTTAACATGGATTCCAGCAACTTACTCATGACGCACAGGAGATTTATTGGTCTGTACTGAGAGGAAGATGACCGATCACCTGAATTCTTAAATACAGGGCATACTGATGAGGTTTTCCAGGGTGTCTCTTTAAGACAACGCTTAAACAGCTTTGTAAGTATGGGAACTAGTTCTGGTTGAAGGTTTTTTAGCACTATAATTGAAATGCCATCAAGGTCAGTTGCTTTACTGGAATCAAGGTTTTTGATTAGCTTGGCAACATCACGCACAGATATATATGTGTCGCATAGTGTGTTTTCTGATGAAAGAGGGAATATGAGGGGTTAACGGCCTTAGAAGCATAGGGTATAATTAGTTGCAAATTTCTTGGCAAAGAGTTTGGCTTTGTCTGATGCTGACGAGATTACCTCAGGTCCATTGATGATGTTTGAGACAGAGCACAGGATTCTGTTCAGGATCCTGTTTGCTATTTGCAAAAACTGGTGGCAACCAAGCCGCTGCTTAGCTACTTTTGACTTAACGGACTGAGCATACAACTCTCTCACATTCTTTATTACTCTTTTACAGTGATTGCTGGCAGTCCTAGAATCGGCTTTAGTCTCAGTACAGCTTCATGTTTTGCCTTTGATCCTCTGTCCATAAAGGCAATATTATCTTTTAAAAAATTTCTCTTCTGTACGTGTCTTTACCCGAAATATTGTAGTCCCTTTTGAACTGAAAGCATAATAAAATTTAATTGTAATTTTTTTTATCCCTTTCTTATTTTAACTTATTCTTTAAACTTCGTGTTTTTTAATGTATTTATAATGTATTTTAAACCACATTTCCAAACTCCCATTCTTATCTGAATTCATTTTAACTGGTGAATCTACTACCTATGTTATACAATAAAATATGATAATGAAATTTTGTAAGATGGACTTGGGTTTCAAAAAAAGCTTTAAAACTATTTAAAATTTTAACCATCCCTTAATCTGCCTTTTAAATAAATATTACTAAAAAATTAATGTTATGGCAAGATGAGCAATTCACCGCCGGAACTTTTTATCGAAAGAACGTTATCACCGGTCACCGGTTGGGAGAGCCTTCCCTAGGCGGAAACACTAAAAAACATAACATGCTGTCTTTGTTAATATTCTCAATAAACTTCTCTATTTCTTTATTACTTCAGAACCTCTTTATCCATTTATTTCCCTGGTGGAATACCTTTCTTGAATATCCTTTTATTACGGCCACCCACCGCAGGATATATCAACTGGCGACGAAGATGAGATACGAACTGTAAATTCATCTAAAAAAAAAAAATGTGGTAACCGAGAACATTCTGAAAATTGTTGTTCACAAAGTTCACTTTTAATTGAAGAAAAAGCTTCTTAGAAAGCGAAAGACTGGTGTCTGCCACAAATTTACGCAAGTAAAAAATAATTTTTATATTATTGACGAGTTAAACTCCGTTTTTCTCTTTTTAAACTCCCAAAGAGTTGATGTTATATGACGTGTGTGTGTGTGTGTGTGTGTGTAAATTGTGACTTTCTTCATGATTAACAGACGTGTTTTTTGTATTTGGTTAATACGATAAAAAATCAACAAATGAACAATACAGAGGAATCTGTGTTTATTTAATAAAGAAAATTTTTAAAAGAAGTTTACGTGTGTCTGCTGAAGTAGACGAAAAAAGAGTCTCATGAAATTTTGTCAAGTGTTATTTTAACGGTGATTTTTTTTTTTTCGGAACTTTCCTATGTGTTGACAATTTTCTGTGAAAATAAGCATCTTGTTTTTGAACAATATCTTTTTTTTTTCCTCTGTGGTATACGTTAACTTGCTATTGATACATTTAAAAAGAAAATGACATTGGAACAAATAGTGTCGTTGATGAAAACATTAACTGAGAGTTTAATCGCTCAACAAAAAGCCCAAATGGATTTTCAAAAACAAATGCTAATTCAACAAGAACGTTTCAAAACTCTTGTAATACAACAAACGACGGATAATCGCTTATTTTGTGAAACGATTTTGTCAGAAAAATCTAAGGAGCGTGCATCCAGATTTTTTTCGGCTCAGGGTATAGCGAACTCGCTTTCAGAGTTTAAATATGAACCAGAAAAAGGTGACACTTTTCTAGCCTATTATCATCGGTTTGAAACGATATTTACAAAACGATGCGAGAAGTGGTCAGATGAGGAAAAAATAACACTAATACTCCAAAAAATGGGCACATAAGAAAATTCTAAATTCACGAATTTGATATTGCCTAAAAAACCGGAAGAGATCTCTTTTTCTGAAACGGTGAAAATTTTCTGTGTTATATTCGGTGAAAGAGATAGTCTTTTTCATACACGGTATAGGTGTTTAAATATGTCAAAAGACGAAACTGATGACATTGTCACATATGCGGGCAAAGTCAACGCCCAGTGTGAACTGTTTAAATTAAAGGATTTATCAGTGGACATGTTTAAGTGCTACATATTTGTCCAGGGACTGACAGCACCGAAGGACAAGGATTTAAGGTCAAGGATATTATCAATCATGGAACAAGACCCGGAAATGAACTTGCAAAAAGTGACAGAAGAATGTCAAAAATTGATAAATGTAAAAAGGGACACTACGAGGATAGAGGGAAAAGTCACATCTCAAGTCCAGGTAGTAAAACAAAAGACATTTTCAAAAGACAAAGGGAAAAGTTTTGAATGTTGGAGTTGTGCGGGTCCGCACTTAAGAAAAAACTGCCCTTATAAAGACCAACGTTGTACCAAATGTGGCCTAGTGGGACACCGGGCATCCCACTGCCGAACTAAGCCAGACAAAAGATGGAAATGGAAGCCAAAAGTAAATGTGGTCTTGTCCAAAGAAGAAATAAAACAAGGAGGGAAACGGAAATTCGTTCACACACAAATAAATGGTCACTCAGTGAAGCTACTTTTAGACACAGGTAGCGACATATCAATTATCGACGAAGTGACCTGGAAGAGAATTGGTGGTCCAAAACTGAGAAAAACACAAAAAATTGCAAAAGGTGTTTCCGGAGAGTGATTAAAATTCATGGGAGAATTTAATTGCAGTGTTTCGCTTGGATCGAAAACTTTTTTCTCAAACCTTTCAGTTGTTCCAGGAATAAATTCTTGCCTTTTTGGAATTGATTGGATTGTTTTGTTTGATTTATAGAAACTACCCATCAATTCATTTTGCAATAATGTAAGAGCATTGGAAAAGAAAAATTCCAAACAAAATGACCATTTTCTGGTAGTGTTAAAAAGTGAATTCCCCAAAGTTTTTTCAGAGGGATTAGGAGTGTGCACCAAAACTGAAGTAAATTTTGAATTAAAACAGAATGTGAAACCTGTTTTTAGACCAAAAAGAAATGTGCCTTTTTCTTCAAAAGAAGATATTGAAATTGAACTAAAAAGACTACAGAAGAATGGTGTAGTCGAAAAAGTTGACTATTCTGAGTGGGCGATGTTAATGTAGACATTGGTTACCTCCCTTGCTTCAGTTACATGGTTACCTCCCTTGCTTGTGGTGATATAAATAGGAGTCGGCCATTTTGGTTTAGTCAGTTCGTTCGTACAGTTTAGACAGACTACAAGTGTCTTAACAAATGGTAGCAGAGATATCCCTCTGTGTGCGACAAAACGAAAAAAAAAAAAAAAAAAAAATTTTTTTTTTTTGTACAGCTTGTCTGTAGCACTAGACAGATCGGATATCGGATATGGCAACTTCGAACAAACAACCTCCATTGTTGGAGGGGGAGGATGTTTACGAGAACTGGAAACAAGACGTTGAAATGTGGTCGTTGTTCACGGATCTTTCTGAGGAAAAAAAAGGGCCAGCAGTGTTTTTGACGCTACCACCGAATATTAGAGAATGTGTCCGTGAATTGCCAACAAGTGACATCGGCGGACGAGATGGCTTGAAGATCTTAATAAAGAAACTGGATGACATATATTTAAAGGATGAACACATGCGCGCTTACATGACTTTTAAGGAATTTTACACTTATAAAAGATCGTCAGGTACCAGTATAAATGACTTTCTTGTTCGTTATGAGTTTTTGTACCAAAGATTAAAAAAATTCCACATTATTCTACCGGAAGGAGTGCAAGCTTTTCTTGTTTTGAACGCGGTTAACATATCGGAAGAGAACGAAAAATTAGCGCGGACAACGTGTTCTGTTTTGACGTATCAAAACATGAAGGAATCGATAAAGAAAGTATTTGGTGACATTTATCGTGATGAAAATGTACCGGCAGTGAAATCAGAGCCCGAAATCGTCAACTATAATTATTCTAAACCGGGTAACAACAAAAGGCGTTTTCGTCGAGGACAATCTAATCCATGTGACCGAAGTGGAAACGTGTTGTTGTGTTACAAATGTCAGTCTCCGAACCATCTAATTAGAGAGTGTCCTAGAAATACGCCCAGGTTTACGGAAGCGACAGAACAAATACACATTACGTTGTTCATTCAAGAAAATATTTATTTGAACAGTACAAATGAAAAAATTTCAAATCTTGTAAAGGAAACATTTGGAATGGCAGTCTTGGATTCTGCTTGTACTCGCACACTGGCTGGCGAAGTGTGGCTTGATGTTTATTTGGATACTTTAAATGAAAGTGACCTGCAACTAGTGAAGTATACGAACTCAGACCGGAGTTTTTGTTTTGGTGATGGAGTGGCTGTCACAGCAATTAAAGTTGCTAAATTTCCGGTTACACTCGGAGGTATAAGAGTTTATATCGAAGCAGATATTGTGAAAAACGACTTGCCTCTTCTATTAAGTCACAAATCAATGAAGACAGCAGGAATAGTGCTAGATTTCCGGAAAGATATGTGCTGGATTTTTGATAAATGTATTGAACTAAAGACCACAACTTCAGGGCACTATTGTCTCCCCTTAACAAATAAGTTGTTGGATCATAGTGGTACTAAGAACATTGTATTACATGTTCAGAATTTTGGTCAGTGTTCTTTCACAGAAAAAAAAAAAAAGCAGAAAAACTTCATCGACAGTTTGCTCATGCCTCGAAGGAAAAACTTGTTTCCTTGGTTAAAAAAAGTGGCAAATTCAATGACAAGGAATTTATAAAGGCGATTGAGGAGGTTTGTGAAAACTGTCAAATTTGCCTTAGATTTAAAAAAGCTCCACTGCGACCGGTTGTGGGATTGCCTCTTGGCAATAGATTTAATCACACAGTTTGCATGGATTTGAAAGAGTTCATCCACAATGAGGTGTGGATACTACATCTCATTGATGCCGCTACCAGGTATTCAGCGGCAACATTGATCAAAACAAAGAAGAAGGAGGAGATCATCAAAAACATCTTTATGATGTGGATTACCTATTTCGGATCTCCTGTTCGTTTTCTGAGTGATAATGGGGGTGAATTCAACAACGAACACTATAGACAGATGAATGAAAAACTCAACATAGAGACCTGTACTACTGCCGCAGAAAGTCCATTCAGCAACGGTACTGTAGAACGTCATAATTTGATAGTTGCTGAGGCAATGAAAAAAACAATTGACGATGAGAAGTGTGAACCTGAAATTGCCTTGGCATGGGCTATTTGTGCAAAAAATGCCCTCCTCAATTACTCTGGACACAGTCCAAATGAACTTGTATTTGGTTTCAATGTAAATACACCCTCAATTCTGACAGACCAGTTACCTGCTATTGAGTCCTCTACTACAAGTGACATGGTGAGAAAAAATTTAAATGCTCTCCATAGTGCAAGGAGAAACTTTTTGGAAGCTGAGTCCAGTGAGAGAATTAGGAGAGCTCTCAGGTCTAATGTCAGAACTTATGCTGATGAAGATTATGCTACCGGAGACCAAATCTATTATCGGAGGCAGGGTTTTAAAGGATGGCGTGGTCCAGCAAAAGTGTTAGGCAGAGAAGGCCAGTTTGTCTTAATCAGACATGGCGGAGCATTTTATAGGATGCATCCGTGCCAATTGATGAAAGTGAATAAAAACAACGAAAAAAGAACAAAAAAAGCTGAAATGCTGGGAAACACTACAGAAGGGAAGAATGAATACCTTTCAGTTGAGGAGGAGGAGTTGCAGAATCAAGTGGTAGAAAGTGAAGATATAGACAGAGAAGAAGTTGTTGATAGTTCTACCAGTTTAAGAGATAAGACTGAAAAACCTGGCCGAAATAAGACCATAACTTATAAAATAAATGGAAGTGGGGAGTGGAAGAAAGGAAAGGTTATGTCAGTACAGCCTAAATCAACTGGCAAATATAGTCATTGGATCAATATAGAACCTGAGGATGAAAACGAGGATCAAGTTTGTATCAACTGGAATCATATTGATCATTGGAGAGAAGTGCCCCAATATACTGAACAGGAAAATGTAGTCCTGCTCACCGCTGAACAAGAGCAGTCGAAAGCTGTAATGGATGCCAAGCATAAAGAAATAAAAAACATGAACACCTATGAAGTATTTGAATGTGTGCCATACACAGGTCAAAAAACAATATCCACAAGATGGGTGATTACTGAAAAATTCAAGGATAATCAGAAAACAATGAAAGCTCGCCTTGTAGCACGAGGCTATGAAGAAAATAGTAATCTGAAAACGGACTCCCCAACATGTAGCCGTGAAGCTATGCGAATGGTCATGCTAACCGCATCAATAAAGAATTGGATGCTGCAGACCATAGATTTTACCTCAGCCTTTTTGCAAGGTGGTATTTTAGAGAGAGATGTGTACCTGAGGCCACCATCTGATGTTTGTCCTAAATCTCAAGTGTGGAAATTAAAAAGATGCATCTATGGATTGAATGATGCTCCACGGGCATGGTACAAGAGAGTTACTCAGGCTTTGATTGAATTAAAAGGAGTAGCAAGTGCTTATGATAATGCATTGTTTTTGTGGCATGATATTAAAGGAAATTTGACTGGAATTCTTGCTATGCACGTGGATGATTTTGTTTTCTGTGGAAACACAGAGTTTGAAAGGGATGTGATTGCAACATTGAAAGAAAAATTTAAGGTGGGATCTCATGAAAGTGGAACATTCAAATATGTTGGACTGAATGTTAATCAACAGGAAAATGGGATCACTGTAGAACAAGATCTATATGTATCTTCCATATCTCCAATAGAAATAAGCAAAGGGAGGATACTGAGGAAAAATGATGAACTGAATGAAGAAGAAAAGCATGAGTTGAAGAGACTTGCAGGTCAGATGATGTGGGTTTCAACTCAAACACGCCCTGATATAGCTTTTGATGTGTGTAAAATGAGCAACACTGGAAAGCATCCCAAAGTAAAAGCCTTATTTGAGGCGAATAAAGCCTTATCAAAATTGAAATCCAAGAAGGGTTCTATAACATTTCCAAAATTGGGAAAGCCCTCAGATTTACACATTTTGTGTTATACTGATGCCTCTTATGCCAGTCTGGAAGATGGATCTTCACAGGGTGGTTTTGTTGTCTTTATTGGAGGAAGTACTGACAAAATGGCCCCCATGTGTTGGGCATCAAAGAAATTGGACAGAGTGACAAAAAGCCCATTGGCCTCAGAGACTCTTGCTCTGAATGAGGGAGCTGATGCTGGTGTTTTGACTGCGGTTATGATACAAGAGGTATTTCAGTTATCTAAATTGCCAGACGTTCTCTGCAAGACAGATAATGCATCACTTGTGGAGACATTGAATTCCAACAATCTGGTAAGCGATCGACGATTGAGAATAGATGTAGCAAGGCTGAAGGAAATGAAGAGTAGAGGAGAGATACAGATAGAATGGATCAAGGGTTGTGATCAGGTCTCTGATTGTTTGACCAAGGCAGGAGCTTCGTCTGAGCTTCTAAGGGACTTGTTAAATCAGAAATAAATTATTCACTTGAGGACAGCAGCAATGTTAATGTAGACATTGGTTACCTCCCTTGCTTCAGTTACATGGTTACCTCCCTTGCTTGTGGTGATATAAATAGGAGTCGGCCATTTTGGTTTAGTCAGTTCGTTCGTACAGTTTAGACAGACTACAAGTGTCTTAACAGGCGAGCCCCACTGTGTATGTTAAAAAGAAAAATAAGAAGATTCGGGTATGTGCCGATTTTTCTACAGGCCTTAATGACTGTCTGATGGATCATAGTTATTCACTTCCATCTCCTGAAGACATTTTTACAAAGCTTAATGGAGGTAGAATTTTCTCCAAAATTGACTTATCGGAAGCTTACCTTCAGGTAAAAGTCAGTGAAGAATGTTCTAAGTATTTGTGTATCAATACCCATCTAGGACTTTTCCAACTAAAAGACTTCCTTTTGGATTAAAATTGGCCCCAGCACTATTTCAGCAAATAATGGATACGATGCTTGCTGATTTAGATGTTGCAATCGCATATTTGGATGACATCCTTGTCAAAAGTAAAAATGTACAGGAACATAAGGAACACATCTGAGCAGTTTTCCAAAGAATTGAGGAATTTGGTTTCAAGTTAAGTGCCGAAAAATGTGAATTCTTTTTAAAACAGATAAAATATCTTGGTCAAATTATCGACAGCCAAGGCAGAAGACCAGATCCTTCAGAGAACAGAAGCAATCGAGAGGATGCCAGCACCCAATAATGTTGCCCAGTTACAATCTTTTTTGGGTTTGGCTCAATATTATGTTATTTATATTCCAAACATGCATAAGTTGAGAGCACCATTGAATGATTTGTTAAAAAAAGGACAAAAGTGGATTTGGTCAAAAAGAATGCCAAAATGCGTTTGAAGATATTAAGAAATGCCTGCTATCAGATTTAGCTCTAGCACATTTTGATCCACAGAAAGAATTGATTGTTGCATCAGATGCAAGTGACTACAGAGTAGGAACAGCTCTTCTCCATAAACTTGAAGATGGATCAACAAAGCCAATAGCCCATGCATCCAGATCACTTTTGCCGGCTGACAGAAACTATTCTCAAATTGAAAAAGAACGCTCAGCGATTATTTATGCCATTAAAAAAATCCATAGCTTTATTCATGGAAGGATGTTTACTTTGCAAACCGACCACAAACCCTTATTGACTATTTTTGGCTCTAAAAAAGGCATACCTACGCACACTGCGAACAGACTCCAACGATGGAGCATAATTCTACTAAATTATAACTTTAAAATGGAGTACATTTCATCCAAAAATATCGGACATGCAGATGGACTGTCCAGGCTCATCCAAAAGTGTGCTGAACCTTTGGAAGACACAGTAATAGCTGCATTGACAGAGGAAAAAGAACTCTCTGGATTACTGTGCAACACAATCAGAGAGTTACCAGTGACTCTAGACGAAATAAATAAGGCAGCAGAAAAGGATGATTATATTGTGAAAATGAAAAAGTTGGTGCAACTAAATGGAAAATCAAGGAAAGACCCTAAAATTTTACCATTATCCATTTGTGCTCAAACCTTGATGTACACAGACAGAGTCGTCATACCGACTATGCTTTAGAGAAGAATTTTAAAAGAATTTCATAGTGGTCATCCAGGCATGTCGAGAATGAAAGCTTTAATGCGTGGATATACGTATTGGCCTAGGATGGACCAGGACATTGAAAAACTCGTAAGAGAGTGTCAAGGGTGTCAGCTAGCAGCAAAGGCACCACCTGTGCAAATACAACCGTGGCCAAAGACTGATACACCGTGGACTCGGTTACATATCGATTATGCAGGTCCTTTAAATGGACATTATTTCTTAGTGGTCGTCGACAGTTTCACAAAATGGCCAGAAGTGTTTAAATACAAACACCCTACTTGGATGGGTACAATAGATGCACTAAGAGTTCTCTTCAGTCGGTTTGGAGTGCCTAAAACTATTGTCAGCAACAACGGCACCCAATTTACCAGCAAAGAATTTGAAGAATTCTGCAAGGCTCTAGCCATTGAACATTTAACAACGGCAATCTACCACCCAAGGTCAAATGGCCTAGCAGAGAGGTTCGTCAATACATTCAAAAGAGCCTTGAAGAAAAACCAAGGCATGGACGCTGACGAGAAGAGTCTTGATCGGTGTACAGGATAACTCCGAACTCAAACACTGATACCGGTTCGTCACCAGCCGAACTGATGTTTGCACGGAAAATCAGATCTGTATTTGACAGAATTTTACCAAGTGCAACCAGAGTAACAACAACAAAAGAAAATTTTCCAACAAGGTTTTACAAACCTGGTGACAGAATATTCTTCCTGAATTACAGGAGTGGAAAATATTTTTGGGAGGAGGGGATTATCATGAAAAGAATCGGACACATGCTATATTCTGTAAGAAGTAATAAATTCGACTGTCGCAGGCATTATAAATCAGCTAAGACCTCGACACACTGATGACTACAAACAGGCAGAAGAAAATGACCTGCCCCTAGAGGTTTTGTATGATTCTTTTAATATTCCCCAACCCTTAACAGAACTTACTCCAGATTTGAGAGTTCCAGCTTCTCCACCAACTCCACCCACTCAAACGATATTGAGGAGAAAAAGTACAAGGGTGAAAAGAAAAGTTAACCGGCTGAGCCCCAAGCCAAAAAGCAGACGATATTAAGCCAAATTCTCTTGGGAGAAATTGTCTTAGGGGGAGGTGTTATGGCGAGATGAGCAATTCACTGCCGGAACTTTTTATCGAAAGAACGTTATCATCGGTCACCGATTGAGAGGGCCTTCCCTGGGCGGGAACACTTAAAAACGTAACATGCTGTCTCTGTAAATATTCTCAATAAACTTCTCTATTTCTTTATTACTTCAGAATCTCTTTATCCATTTATTTCCCTGGTGGAATACCTTTCTTGAATATCTTTTTATTACGACCACCCACCGCAGGATATATCAATTAATTTATTTTATTGTTATTGTATTCCATTTCTATATTCCGTGCTATCTACCCGCTTGAAACTATTTTCCCAGATTTTTCTCGCATGTCATTTGTTTGTAATATATTAGTAATAGTTAGCAATATATTTATAGACACAATAGAAAAATTGGAAATACGCATCTCTTTTCTAGTATTCATCTCCTTTGGTAAATGAGTTTGTATGTTTTAAATTATTAATACAGAAATCGAAAATTATACTGTTTCTTTTTTTTTCCATGGGGGTCACCACTTATCAAGGCCCGAAGGCCACTCAGGGATAAGGGTTATTGCATGTACAGTAATCAATGACATAGTATTGTAGTAATCATTAGTATTATGGGTTTTGATAGAGTGCCTTACTTAAGGGGGCGGTTTGCCAGGAGTTTGTTTATGTCGAACTTGCAGACGTCCAAGTTGTAGTCAGTCAATTAAATAAAAAAAGGAAGTATTAAAATCAAAACACATATTTGGGTCTTAAGGCAGATCATCCCTCCCTCGTCTTACTGCTCTCAAATAAACGCACCCCAATTCATTCCACGTCGAGACAATGATCTTTTAGCAAGACCAACATGGATCTCTCAAAAAACACCAAGTTAAGTGCATCCATATATCTATGTTGTGTAGAACCTCTTTATGTAGATCTAGTCCTAGCATTTCTTTTGTTTTCTTTGCTTTATATTCTCTTACATATTCAAATGATTCTTAATATCCTATTTTAAAACAAATCAATTGCTAGAACAGATTGATTTTCTCACAGTACTTGAAAGATAAAATTTCTTGTAAATATTAGAGGGGAATCTATCTCCAATCCTGCGCTTATTTATGAAGAATAGAGAAAAACTTTAAAGTAAGATACTCAATATCTTCATCCATGTGGGGGCTCAGAAATACCTGGTGTAGAAACCAGGCGCATGGTTAACCCTCTCGGTGTGATGGACCCGTAGATCTTGTCAGATCATCTATCTAAGAGAAAGAAAACTCTGATAACAAAACTGAAAGAGGGAGGCCTCCTCAGTCATTGTTGACAACCTTCCTGGAGCTGGTGACTCGAAAAAATTCCCAGCTCGCAAATGTAACTTGCTTAAGGAATAGATAGGCTCTTCCTATCGCCAGCTTTCACACTTCTTTGCCTATTAGCCAGGCTAGAGTTACAATACCAGGAACTCACCAAAGTCACCCTGTGTTTGACCTTATTTCCTGACTAGGACATTGAACTCCGTTCCCCTATTCCCTATTTTGAATTTCTCTCTTTCTCTCAGAAACTGAGAAAATTTGCTTGCATGCCACTTGTGCTATCTAGACTTGTTTGGGCCGGTCTTGTCTGAGAGGTTGAGGGTAACTGATTAGCAGTTTGTCTTGCTGCTGTTTCCGACTGACAGTACAGGTGCCCTAGCTCTTTGGTAACACTTAGACTGGCTGCTCTATCATCAGATGTATAATAGCAGGATAGTTGTAGTGC
Source organism: Euprymna scolopes (assembly GCF_053919585.1). Classification (NCBI taxonomy): domain Eukaryota; kingdom Metazoa; phylum Mollusca; class Cephalopoda; order Sepiida; family Sepiolidae; genus Euprymna; species Euprymna scolopes. The sequence goes on along the minus strand of NC_136527.1, from coordinate 62,692,882 downwards.
CATGTCGCACATGGAAAGGAACCCTGCTGCTATATCTGGTTGGCTTTCATGAGACCACACATTCTAGATTGGACTCGGCTAATAGACCACTGTGTGTGTATACTTTGTGTCAAACAGGCCCACTTCGCTCAACACTCTTCCCCTACCCTGACATTAAATAAAAACAAAATTAGATGACAACCCAAACAAATATCATGATAAAACCAGACAACCACCCAAATAAAAACAATTTGTCGCAACCCCTAAGGCTCGCTTTTGCAAATAACCATGGACTTAGGGGTAATCTAGATGATGTAGAGTCTTACCTTTTAGGAACCTCCCCAGATATCTTAGCATTAAGTGAAAAAAACTTACACTCTTCAATCCCCTTCAACTGTTTAACATGACATGATACCTCCCTCTTTGCCGTAAGGACTCTGATAGATGTATATATGTGCTTGGAGTTTATATTCGTAGCACCTTCCCTTAAACTAGAGAGAAAAATTTTGAATCGGATGACCAGGCTTTTATGTGCTTTCGACTAACATTTCATCACTGCGTTAGTTACTTATATTTTCTCTGCTGTTTTTCCTTAAGTTAGGATTGTACCTTAATCAATTATGTCTCATAGAATAGATGCAACACTCTCCTTGGATAGTAACGCCAAAATATATGTGTTTGGTGACTTTAATGTCCACCATAAAAATTGGCTTGGTTTCTCAGGTTACACAGATGCAGCTGGAGGCACCACTTATAGCTTCTCTATAGACCATTTCCAATAGTAATGTTTCCAACTGGCCTACCTGATCATGAAACTCAGCAGGCTTCACTTCTAGACCTATTCCTCACCACACTACCTAAGGAGTGTGTGACTAATGCCCACAGTCCACTTAGAAATGCAAACCACCAAGTGGTATCAGTTGACATCATGAAATAAACAAGCGTATTGTTGCAAGAAAAATACGGCCGACCGAGTAAGGTTAAATAAATACATCTTTTATTGCTCACCAAATCTGAGATTTAAGGCGTCGTAGTTATGATGGCCAGTCGGTCATTGAGATAAACTCATCAACGATAAAAGTTCCTTGGATTCAGTTGGGAATGATGGCAGAAATGTGGCTTAGCGTGTCCGGCGATCCTTGTTAACTGATGTCGCTATGCGGGATTGGTGAAAGGTGATAATTTGGTATCAGCCGAAGAAACAAAAGGGGCCTGTATCAGGATAATGGGTGACATAGTAGCGGTGGGCGATGCTGGCTATGTGTAGTAAGCTCAGAGTCTTAGTAAATCGAGTGGGGTTGGTGAGAGGTGATGATTTGGTATCAGCCGAAGGAGCAAAAAGGGCTTGTATACGGATCGTGGGTGACATGGTAGCAGTGGGCGATGCTGACTATGTGTAGTAAGCTCCAAGTGTTGGTAAAACGAGTGGGGTTTGTAAGAGGTGATAATTTGGTGTCAGCCCAAGAAGCAAACCAGGCTTGTATTAGAATTGTGGGTGACATGGTAGCTGTGGGCGATGCTGGCTATGTGTAGTAAGCTCAGAGTCTTGGTAAAACGAGTGGGGGTAGTGAGAGGTGATAATTTGGTATCAGTTGAAAAAGCAAAACAAGCTTCTATCAGGATCGTAGGTGACATAGATGCTGGTGGTGGGCGATGCTGGCTATGTGTAGTAAGCTCCAAGTCTTGGTAAAACGAGTGGGGTTTGTGAGAGGTGATAATTTGGTATCAGCCGAAGAAGCAAAAGGGGCTTGTAACAGGATCATGGGTAACATGGTAGCAGTGGGCGATGCTGGCTATGTGTAGTAAGCTGAGAGTCTTGGTAAAACGAGTGGGGTTGGTGAGAGGTGATAATTTGGTATCAGCCGAAGAAGCAAAACGGGCTTGTATTAGAATCGTGGGTGACATGGCAGCGGTGGGCGATGCTGGCTATGTGTAGTAAGCTCAGAGTCTTGGTAAAACGAGTGGGGTTGGTGAGAGGTTATAATTTGGTATTAGCCGAAGAAGCAAAAGGGGCTTCTATCAGGATTGTGGGTGACATAATAGCGGTGGGCAATGCTGGCTATGTGTAGTAAGCTCATAGTCTTGGAAAAAAGAGTGGGGTTGGTGAGAGGTAATAATTTGGTATCAGTCGAAGAAGCAAAAGGGGATTGTATCAGGATCGTGGGTGACATGGTAGCGGTGGGCGATGCTGGCTATGTGTAGTAAGCTCCAAGTGTTGGTAAAACGAGTGGGGTTGGTGAGAGGTGATAATTTGGTATCAGCTGAAGAAGCATAAGGGGCTTGTATCAGGATCGTGGGTGATATGGTAGCGGTAGGCGATGCTGGCTATGTGTAGTAAGCTCAGAGTCTTGGAAAAACGAGTGGGGTTTGTGAGAGGTGATAATTTGGTATCAGCCGAAGAAGCAAAAGGGGCTTGTATTAGGGTCGTTGGTGACATGGTAGCGGTGGGCGATGCTGGCTATGTGTAGTAAGCTCAGAGTCTTGATAAAACGAGTGGGATTGGTCAGAGGTGATAATTTGGTATCATCCGAAGAAGCAAAACGGGCTTCTATCAGTATCGTGGGTGACATGGTAGCGGTAGGCGATGCTGGCTATGTGTAGTAAGCTCAGAGTCTTGGTAAAACGAGTGGGGTTAGATAGAGGTGATAATTTGCTATCAGCCGAAGAAGCAAAAGGGGCCTGTATCAGGATCGTGGGTGACATGGTAGTGGTTGGCGATGCTGGCTATGTGTAGTAAGCTAAGAGTCTTGGTAAAACGAGTGGGGTTGGTGAGAGGTGATAATTTGGTATCAGCCGAAGAAGCAAAGGGGTTTGTATCAGGATCGTATGTGACATATCAGCGGTGGGTGATACTGGCTATGTGTAGTAAGCTCAGAGTCTTGGACAAACAATTGGGGTTGGTGAATGGTGATGAATTGGGTATCAGCCGAAGAAGAAAAAAGTGGCTTGTATCAGGATCGTGGGTGACATGGTGGCGGTGGGCGATGCTGGCTATGTGTAGTAAGCTCAGTCTTGGTACAACAAGTGGGGCTAGTGAGACGTTATAATTTGGTATCAGCCGAAGAAGGAAAAGGGGCTTGTATAAGGATGATGGATGACATGGTAGCGGTGTGATATTCTGGCTCTGTGTAGTAAGCTCAAAGTCTGTGTAACACGAGTAGGGTTGGTGAGAGGTCATAATTTGTAATCAGCCGCAAAAGCAAAAGGGGCTTGTATCAGGATCGTGGGTGATATGGTAGCGGTTGGCGATGCTGGCTATGTGTAGTAAGCTCAGAGTCTTGGTTAAACGAGTGGGGTTGGTGAGAGGTGATAATTTGGTATCAGCTGAAGAAGCAAAAGGAACTTGTATAAGGATCATTGTTGACATGGTAGCGGTGGGCGATGCTGGTTATGTGTGGAAAGCTCAAAGTCTTGGTAAAACACATGGGGTTTGTGAGAGGTGATAATTTGCTATCAGCAGAAGCAGCAAAAGGGACTTGTATTAGGATCGTGGGTGAGATGGTAGCGGTGGGTGATGCTGGCTTTGTGTAGTAAGCTCCAAGTCTTGGTAAAACGAGTGGGGTTGGTGATAGGTGATAATTTTCTATCAGCCGAAGAAGCAGAAGTGGCTTGTATAAGGATCGTGGCTGACATGGTAGCGGTGGGTGATGCTGGCTATGTGTAGTAAGCTCCAAGTGTTGGTAAAACCAGTGGGGTTGGTGAAAGGTGATAATTTGGTATCAGCCGAAGAAGCAAAAGGGGCTTGTATCAGAATCGTGGATGACATGGTAGCGGTGGGCGATGCTGGCCACGTGTAGTAAGCTCCAAGTGTTGGTAAAACCAGTGGGGTTGGTGAGAGGTGATAATTTGGTATCAGCCGAAGAAGCAAAAGGGGCTTGTATAAGAATCGTGGGTGACATGGTAGCGGTGGGCGATGCTGGCCACGTGTAGTAAGCTTCAAGTCTTGGTAAAATGAGTGGGGTTGGTGAGAGGTGATAAATTGGTTTAAGCCAAAGAAGCTAAAGGGGCTTGCATTAGGATAATGTGCGACATGGTAGCGGTGGGCGATGCTGGCTACGTGTAGTAAGCTCCAACTCTTGGTAATAGGACTGGTGTTGGTGAGAGGTGATAATTTAGTATCAGCGGAAGAAGCAGAAGGGGCTTGTATTAGGATCGTGGGTGAGAGGGTACCGGTGGGCGATGCTGGCTATATGTAGTAAGCTCCAATCTTGGTAAAACGAGTGGGGTTGGTGAGAGGTCATGATTTGGTATCAGACGAAAAAGCAAAAGTAGCTTGTATCAGGATCGTGGGTGACATGGTAGCAGTGGGCGATGCTGGCTGGGTGTAATAAGCTCCAAGTCTTGGTAAAACGAGTGGGCTGATGAGAGGTGATTATTTTGTATCAGCCGAAGAAGCAAAAGGGGATTGTATCAGGATCGTGGGTGACATGGTAGCGGTGGGCGATGCTGGCTATGTGTAGTAAGCTGAGAGTCTTGGTAAAACGAGTGGTGTTGGTGAGAGGTGATGATTTTGTATCACCCAAAGAAGCAAAAGAGGCTTCTATTAGGATTGTGGGTGACATGGTAGCGGTAGGCGATGCTGGCTATGTGTAGTAAGCTCGAAGTCTTAGTAAAACAAGTGGGGTTGGTGAGAGGTGATAATTTTCTATCAGCCGAAGAAGCAGAAGGGGCTTGTATAAGGATCGTGGCTGACATGGTAGCGGTGGGCGATGCTGGCTATGTGTAGTAAGCTCCAAGTGTTGGTAAAACGAGTGGGGTTGGTGAAATGTGATAATTTGGTATCAGCCGAAGAAGCAAAATGGGCTTGTATCAGGATCGTGGGTGACATGGTAGTGGTGAGCGATGCTGGCTACATGTAGTAAGATCCAAGTCTTGGTAAAACGAGTGGGGTTTCTGAGAGGTGATAATTTGGTATCAGCTGAAGAATCAAAAGGGGCTTGTAACAGGATCATGGGTGACATGGTAGCGGTGGGCGATGCTGGCTATGTGTAGTAAGCTCAGAGTCTTGGTAAAACGAGTTGGGTTGGTGAGAGGTGATAATTTGGTATCAGCCGAAGAAGCAAAAGGGGCTTGTATTAGAATCGTGTGTGACATGGCAGCGGTGGCCGATGCTTGCTATGTGTAGTAAGCTCAGAGTCTTGGTAAAACGAGTGGGGTTGGTGAGAGGTTATAATTTGGTATCAGCCGAAGAAGCAAAAGGGGCTTGTATCAGGATCGTGGGTGACATGGTAGCGGTGGGTGATGCTGGCTATGTGTAGTAAGCTCAGAGTCTTGGTAAAACGAGTGGGGCTAGTGAAAGGTCATAATTTGGTATCAGCCGAAGAAGCAAAAGGGGCTTGTATAAGGATCATTGTTTACATGGTAGCGGTGGGCAATGCTGGTTATGTGTGGAAAGCTCAAAGTCTTGGTAAAACACATGGGGTTTGTGAGAGGTGATAATTTGCTATCAGCAGAAGCAGCAAAAGGGACTTGTATTAGGATCGTGGGTGACATGGTAGCGGTGGGTGATGCTGGCTGTGTGTAGTAAGCTCCAAGTCTTGGTAAAACGAGTGGGGTTGGTGAGAGGTGATAATTTTCTATCAGCCGAATAAGCAGAAGGGGCTTGTATAAGGATCGTGGCTGACATGGTAGCGGTGGGTGATGCAGGCTATGTGTAGTAAGCTCCAAGTGTTGGTAAAACCAGTGGGGTTGGTGAAAGGTGATAATTTGGTATCAGCCGAAGAAGCAAAAGGGGCTTGTATCAGAATCGTGGGTGACATGGTAGCGGTGGGCGATGCTGGCCACGTGTAGTAAGCTACAAGTCTTGGTAAAACGAGTGGGGTTGGTGAGAGGTGAAAAATTGGTTTAAGCCAAAGAAGCTAAAGGGGCTTGCATTAGGATCATGTGTTACATGTTAGCGGTGGGCGATGCTGGCTACGTGTAGTAAGCTCCAACTCTTGGTAAAACGACTGGTGTTGGTGAGAGGTGATAATTTGGTATCAGCGGAAAAAGAAGAAGGGGCTTGTATTAGGATCGTGGGTGAGAGGGTACCGGTGGGCGATGCTGGCTATATGTAGTAAGATCCAAGTCTTGGTAAAACGAGTGGGGTTTGTGAGAGGTGATAATTTGGTATCAGCTGAAGAATCAAAAGGGGCTTGTAACAGGATCATGGGTGACATGGCAGAGGTTGGCGATGCTTGCTATGTGTAGTAAGCTCAGAGTCTTGATAAAACGAGTGGGATTGGTGAGAGGTTATAATTTGGTATCAGCCGAAGATGCAAAACGGGCTTCTATCAGTATCGTGGGTGACATGGTAGCGGTGGGCGATGCTGGCTATGTGTCTTGGTAAAACGAGTGGGGCTAGTTAGAGGTGATAATTTGTAATCAGCCGCAAAAGCAAAAGGGGCTTGTATCAGGATCGTGGGTGATATGGTAGCGGTTGGCGATGCTGGCTATGTGTAGTAAGCTCAGAGTATCGGTTATACGAGTGGGGTTGGTGAGAGGTGATAATTTGGTATCAGCTGAAGAAGCAAAAGGAACTTGTATAAGGATCATTGTTGACATGGTAGCGGTGGGCAATGCTGGTTATGTGTGGAAAGCTCAAAGTCTTGGTAAAACACATGGGGTTTGTGAGAGGTGATAATTTGCTATCAGCAGAAGCAGCAAAAGGGACTTGTATTAGTATCGTGGGTGACATGGTAGCGGTAGGCGATGCTGGCTATGTGTAGTAAGCTCCAAGTCTTAGTAAAACGAGTGGGGTTGGTGAGAGGTGATAATTGTCTATCAGCCGAAGAAGCAGAAGGGGCTTGTATAAGGATCGTGGCTGACATGGTAGTGGTGGGCGATGCTGGCTATGTGTAGTAAGCTCCAAGTGTTGGTAAAGCCAGTGGGGTTGGTGAAAGGTGATAATTTGGTATCAGCCGAAGAAGCAAAATGGGCTTGTATCAGGATCGTGAGTGACATGGTAGCGTTGGGCGATGCGGGCTACGTGTAGTAAGCTCCAAGTCTTGGTAAAACGAGTGGGGTTGGTAAGAGGTGATAAATTGGTTTCAGCCGAAGAAGCAAAACACGCTTGTATTAGGATCATGGGTGACATGGTAGCGGTGGGCAATGCTGGCTACGTGTAGTAAGCTCGAACTCTTGGTAAAACGACTGGTGTTGGTGAGAGGTGATAATTTGGTATCAGCGGAAGAAGCAGAAGGGGCTTGTATTAGGATCGTAGGCGATGCTGGCTATATGTAGTAAGCTCCAATCTTGGTAAAACGAGTGAGGTTGGTGAGAGGTGATAATTTGGTATCAGCCAAAGAAGTAAAAGAGGCTTGTATTAGGATTGTGGGGGATGGTAGCGGTGCCCGATGCTGGCTTTGTGTAGTAAGCTCCAAGTCTTGGTAAAACGAGTGGGGTTGGTGAGAGGTCATGATTTGGTATAAGACGAAAAAGCAAAAGTAGCTTGTATCAAGATCGTGGGTGAAATGGTAGCAGTGGGCGATGCTGGCTGTGTGTAATAAGCTCCAAGTCTTGGTAAAACGAGTGGGCTGGTGAGAGGTGATTATTTTGTATCAGCCGAAGAAGCAAAAGGGGATTGTATCAGGATCGTGGGTGACATGATAGCGGTGGACGATGCTTGCTATGTGTAGTAAGCTCAGAGTCTTGGTAAAACGAGTGGGGTTGGTGAGAGGTGATAATTTAGTATCAGCCGAAGAAGTAAAAGGGGCTTGTATCAAGATTGTGGGTGACATGGTAACGGTGGGCGATGCTGGCTATGTGTAGTAAGCTCAGAGTCTTGGTAAAACGAGTGGGGTTGGTGAGAGGTGATAATTTAGTATCAGCCGAAGAAGTAAAAGGGGCTTGTATCAAGATTGTGGGTGACATGGTAACGGTGGGCGATGCTGGCTATGTGTAGTAAGCTCAGATTCTTGGTAAAACGAGTGGGCTGGTGAAAGGTATTAAGTTGGTATCAGCCGAAGAAGCAAAAGGGGCTTGTATCAGGATCGTGGGTGACATGGTAGCTGTGGGCGATGGTAGCTATGTGTAGTAAGCTCAGAGTCTTGGTAAAACGAGTGGGCTTGGTGAGAGGTGATAATTTGGTATCCGCTGAAGAAGCAAAAGGGGCTTGTATCAGGATCGTGGGTGACATGGTAGCGGAGGGCGATGCTGGCTATGTGTAGTAAGCTCAGAGTCTTGGTAAAACGAGTGGGCTTGTGAAAGGTTATTATTTGGTATAAGCCGAAGAAGCAAAAGCGGCTTGTATCAGGATCGTGGGTGACATGATAGCGGTGTGATATTCTGGCTCTTTGTAGTAAGCTCAGAGTCTTGGTAAAACGAGTGGGCTAGTGAGAGATGATAATTTGGTATCAGCCGAAGAAGCAAAAGAGGCTTGTATACGTATCGTGGGTGACATGGTAGCGGTGGGCGATGCTTGCTATGTGTAATAAACTCCAAGTCTTGGTACAACTAGTGGGGTTTGTGAGAGGTGATAATTTGGTATCAGCCGAAGAAGCAGAAGGGGCTTGTATTAGGATCGTGGGTTACATAGTAACGGTGGGCCATGCTGGCTATATGTAGTAAGCTCACAGTTTTGGTAAAACATGTGGGGTTGGTTAGAGGTGATAATTTGGTATAAGCCTGAGAAGCAAAAGTGGCTTGTATTAGGATCGTGGGTGACATGGTAACGGTGCACGATGCTTGCTATGTGTAGTAAGCTCAGAGTCTTAGTAAAACGAGTGGGGCTAGTTAGAGGTTATACTTTGGTATCAGCCGAAGAAGCAAAACGGGCTTGTATTAGGATCGTTGGTGACATGGTAGCGGTGGGCGATGCTGGCTGTGTGTAGTAAGCTCCAAGTGTTGGTAAAACGAGTGGGGTTGGTTAGAGGTAATGATTTGGTATCAGCCGAAGAAGCAGAGGAGGCTTGTATTTGTATCGTGGGTGACATGGTAGCGGTGGGTGATGCTGGCTATATGTAGTAAGCTCAAAGTCTTGGTAAAACGAGTGGGGTTGGTGAGCGGTTATTTTGGTATCAGCCGAAGAAGCAAAATGGGCTTGTATTAGGATCGTGGGTTACATGGTAGCAGTGGGCGATGCTGGCTATGTGTAGTAAGCTCAGAGTCTTGGTAAAATGAGTGGGGCTAGCAAGAGGTTATATTTTGGTATCAGCCGAAGAAGCAAAAGGGGCTTGTATAGGATAGTGGGTTACATGGTAGCAGTGGGCGATGCTGGCTATGTGTAGTAAGCTCAGAGTCTTGGTAAAACCAGTGGAGCTAGCGAGAGGTTATACTTTGGTATCAGCCCAAGAAGCCAAATGGACTTGTATAAGGATCGTGGGTTACATGGTAGCGGTGGGCGATACTGGCTATGTGTAGTAAGCTCAGAGTCTTGGTAAAACTAGTGGGCTGATGAAAGGTTATATTTTGTTATCAGCCGAAGAAGCAAAAAGGCCTTGTGTCAGGATCGTGGGTTACATGATAGCGGATGGCGATGCTTGCTATGTGTAGTAAGCTCAGAGTCTTGGTAAAACGAATTGGGTTGGTGGGAGAGGATAATGTGGTATCAGCCGAAGAAGCAAAAAGGGCTTGTGTTAGGATCGTTGGTGACATGGTAGCGGTGGGCGATGCTGGCTATGTGTAGTAAGCTCAGAGTCTTTGTAAAACGAGTGGATTTGGGAGAGGTGATAATTTGGTATCAGCCGAAGAAGCAAAAGGGGCTTCTATCAGGATCGTGGTGACATAGTAGGGGTGGGTGATGCTGGCTATGTGTAGTCTTGGTAAATCGAGTGGGGGTTGGTGAGAGGTGATAATTTGGTATCAGCCGAAGAAGCAAAACGGGCTTCTATCGGGATCGTGGGTGACATGGTAGCGGGGGGCAATGCTGGCTGTGTGTAGTAAGGTTCAAGGCGGAGTAAAATGAGTGAGGTTGGTGAGAGGTGATAATTTGGTATCAGCCGAAGAAGCAAAACGGGCTTGTATTAGGATCGTGGGTGACATGGAAGTGGTGGGCGATGCTTGCTGTGTGTAGTAAGCTCCAAGTGTTGGTAAACCCAATGGGGTTGGTCGGAGATGATGATTTGTGATCAGCCGAAGAAGCAAAAGGGGCTTGTATTAGGATTGTGGGTGACTTGGTAACATTGGGCGATGCTGGCAATGTGTAGTTAACTCCAAGTGTTGGTAAAATGAGTGGGGTTGATGAGAGGTGATGATTTGGTATCAGCCGAAGAAGAAAATAGGGCTTGTATTAGGATTGTGGGTTACATGGTAGCGGTGGGCGATGCTGGCTATGTCTAGTAAGCTTCAGGTCTTTGTAAAACGAATGGGGTTGGTGAGAGGTTATAATTTGGTATCAGCCGAAGAAGCAAACCGGGCTTGTATTAGGATTGTGTGTGACATGGAAGCGGTGGGCGATGCTGGCTATGTGTAGTAAGCTCCATGTCTTGGTAAAACAAATTGGCTTGGTGACAGGGTATTATTTGGTATCAGCCGATAGAAGCAAACCGGGCTTGTATTAGGATCGTGGGTGACATGGTAGTTGTGGGCGATGCTGGCTGTGTGTAGTAAGCTCCAAGTCTTGGTAAAACGAGTGGTGTTGGTGAGAGGTGATAATTTTGTATCAGCCGAAGAAGCAGAAGGGGCTTGTATTAGGATCGTGTGTGACATGGTAGCGGTGGGCGATGCTGGCTATGTGTAGTAAGCTCCAAGTCTTCGTAAAACGAATTGGGTTGGTGGGAGGTGATAATTTGGTATCAGCCTAAGAAGCAAAAGGGGCTTGTATTAGGATTGTGGGTGACATGGTAGCGCTGGGCGATGCTGGCTATGTGTAGTAAGCTCCAAGTGTTGGTAAAACGAGTAAGGTTAGTGAGAGGTGATGATTTGGTATCAGCCGAAGAAGCAAAACGGGCTTGTATTAGGATTGTGGGTGACATGGTAGCTGTGGGCGAATCTGGCTCCGTGGAGTAAGCTCCAAGTCTTGGTAAAACGAGTGAGGAGTGTAAGAGGTGATGATTTGGTATCAGCTGAAGAAGCAGAAGGGGCTTTTGTTAGGATCGTTGGTGACATGGTAGCGGTGGGCAATTCTGGCTGTGTGTAGTAAGCTCCAAGTGTTGGTAAAACGAGTGGGGTTGGTGAGAGGTGATAATTTGGTATCAGCCGAAGAAGCAGAAGGGGCTTGTATTAGGATCGTTGGTAGCGGTGCGCGATGCTAGCTATGTGTAATAAGCTCGAAGTCTTGGTAAAACGAGTGCGGTTGGTGAGAGGTGATAATTTGGTATCAGCCGAAGAAGCAAAACGGGCTTGTATTAGGATCGTTGGTGACATGGTAGCGGTGCGCGATGCTTGCTATGTGTAATAAGCTCGAAGTCTTGGTAAAACGAGTGCGGTTGGTGAGAGGTGATTATTTGGTATCAGCCGAAGGAGCAAAAGGGGCTTGTATTAGGATTGTGCGTTACATGGTAGCGGTGGCCGATGTTGGCTGTGTGTAGTACGCTCAAAATGTGGGTAAAACGAGTGAGATTGTTTAGAGGTTATGATTTGGTATCAGCCTAAGGAGCAAAAGGGGCTTGTGTTAGGATCGTTGGTGACATGGTAGCGGTGGGCGATGTAGGCTGTGTGGAGTAAGCTCTAAGTCTTGATAAAACAAGTGGGGTTGGTGAGAGGTGATGATCTGGTATCAGGCGAAGAAGCAAAAGGGGCTTGTATTAGGATCGTGGGTGACATGGTAGCTGTGGGCGATGCTGGCTGTGTGGACTAAGCTCCAAGTCTTATTAAAACGAGTGAGTTGTGTGAGAGGTGATGATTTGGTATCAGCCGAAGAAGCAGAAGGGGCTTGGTTTAGGATCGTGGGCGACATGGTAGCGTTGGGCGATGCTAGCTTTGTGTAGTAAGGTCCAAGTCTTAGTAAAATGAGTGAGGTTGGTGAGAGGTGATAATTTGGTATCAGCCGAAGAAGAAGAAGGGGCTTGTGTTAGGATCGTGGGTTACATGGTAGCAGTTGGTGATGCTGGCTGTGTGTAGTAAGCTCCAAGTGTTGGTAAAACCAATGGGGTTGGTGGGAGGTTATGATTTGGTATCAGCCGAAGAAGCAAAACGGGCTTGTATTAGGATTGTGGGTTACATGGTAGCATTGGGCGATGCTGGCTGTGTGTAGTAAGCTCCAAGTGTTGGTAAAAGTAGGGTGGTTGGTGAGAGGTTATAATTTGGTATCAGCCGAAGAAGCAAAAGGGGTTTGTATTAGGATCGTGGGTGACATGGTAGCTGCGGGCGAGGCTGGCTGTGTGTAGTAAGCTCCAAGGCTTGGTAATACGAGTGAGGTTGGTGAGAGGTGATGATTTGGTATCAGCCGAAGAAGCAAAAGGGGCTTGTATTAGGATCGTGGGTTTCATGGTAGTGGTGGGCGATGCCGGCTGTCTGTAGTAAGCTCCAAGTCTTGGTAAAACGAGTTGGTTTAGTGAGAGGTGATGATTTGGTATCAGCCGAAGAAGCAAAATGGGCTTGTATTAGGATTGTTGGTGACATGGTAGCGGTGGGCGATGCTGGCTGTGTGTAGTAAGCTCCAAGTGTTAGTAATACGAGTAAGGTTGGTGAGGGGTGATGATTTGGTATTAGCCGAAGAAACAAAACGGGCTTGTATTAGGATCGTAGTTGACATGGTAGTGGTGGGTGATGCTGGCTATGTGTAGTTAGCTCCAAGTCTTGGTAAAACCAGTTGGGTTGGTGAAAGGTGATAATTGGGTATCAGCCGAAGAAGCAAAAGGGGCTTGTATCAGGATCGTGTGTGACATGGTAGCAGTGGGCGATGCTAGCTATATGTAGTAAGCTCCAAGTCTTGGTTAAACGAGAGGGCTAGTGAGAGGTGATAATTTGGTATCAGGAAAAGGAGCAAAACGGGCTTGTATTAGGATCGTGGGTGACATGTTAGCGGTGGACGATGCTGGCTATATGTTGTAAGCTCCAAGGCTTGGTAAAACGAGTTGGGTTGGTTAGAGGTCATAATTTGGTATCAGCCGAAGAACAAAAGGGGCTTGTATTAGGATCGTGGGTGACATGGTAGCGGTGAGCGATGCTGGCCATGTGTAGTAAGTTCCAAGTCTTGGTAAAACGAGTGGGGTTGGTGATAGGTGATGATTTTGATTTAGCCGAAAAAAAAAAAGGGGCTTGTATAAGGATAGTGGGTGACATGGTAGTGGTGGGCGATGCTGTCTATGTGTAGTAAGCTCCAAGTCTTGGTAAAACTACTGCGGTGGTGAGAGGTGATGATTTGGTATCAACCGAAGAAGCAAAAGGGGCTTGTATTAGGATCATGGGTGACATGGTAGCGGTGGGCGATGCTGGCTGTGTTTAATAAGCTCCAAGTCTTGGTAAAAGGAGTTGGGTTGGTGAGAGGTGATGATTTTGTATCAGCCGCAGAAGCAACAGGGGATTTTATTAGGATCGTGGATGACATGGTAGCGGTGGGAATGCTGGCTTTCTATAGTAAGCTCCAAGTCTTGTTAAAACGAGTGAGGTTGGTGAGAGGTTATGGTTTGGTATCAGCCGGAGAAGCAAAAGGGGCTTGTATTAGGATTGTGGGTTACATGGTAGCGTTGGGCGATGCTGGTTTTTTTTAGTAAGCTCTAAGTCTTGGTAAAACGAGTGATATTTGTGAGAGGTTAGGATTTGATATCAGCCGAAGAAGCCATAGGGGCTTTTATTTGGATCGTGGGTTACATGGTTGCGGTGGGCGGGTCTAGTTTTGTATAGTAAGCTCCAAGCCTTTGTAAAACGAGTTGGGTTGGTGAGAGGTCATAATTTGATATCAGCCGAAGAAGCAAAAGGGGCTTGTATTAGGATCGCGGGTTACATGCTGGCTGTGTGTAGTAAGCTCCAAGTCTTGGTAAAACGAGTGAGGTTGGTTAGAGGTGATGATTTGGTATCAGCCAAAGAAGCAAAACAGGCTTGTATTAGGATCGTGGGTGACATGGTAGCAGTGGGCGATGCTGGCTGATTTAGTAAGCTCCAAGTCTCTGTAAAACGAGTGAGGTTGGGTAGAGGTTATGATTTTGTATCAGCCGGAGAAGCAAAAGGGGCTTGTATCAGGATCGTTGGTGACATGGTAGCGGTGGATGATGCTGGCTGTGTTTAGTACGCTCCAAGTCTTGGTAAAACGTGTTGGGTTGGTGAGAGGTGATAATTTTGTCTCCGCTGAAGAAGCAAAAGGGACATATATTATGATAGTGTGTGACATAGTTGCGGTGGGCAGTTCTGGTTTTGTATAGTAAACTCCAAGTGTTGGTAAAACGAGTTGGATTGGTGAGAGGTGATGATTTGGTGTTAGCCGAAGAAGCAAAAGGGGCTTGTATTAGGATCGTGGGTGACATGGTAGCGGTGAGCGATGCCGGCTGAGTGTAGTAAGCTCCATGTCTTGGTGTAACGAGTGGGGTTGGTGAGAGGTGATGATTTGGTATCAGCCGAAGAAGCAAAAGGGGCTTGTATTAGGATCGTGGGTGACATGGTAGCGGTGAGCGATGCCGGCTGAGTGTAGTAAGCTATATGTCTTGGTGTAACGAGTTGGGTTGGTGAGAGGTGATGATTTGGTATCAGCCAAAGAAGCAAAAGGGGCTTGTATTAGGATCGTGGGTGACATGGTAGCGGTGAGCGATGCCGGCTGAGTGTAGTAAGCTCCATGTCTTGGTGTAACGAGTTGGGTTGGTGAGAGGTGATGATTTGGTATCAGCCGAAGAAGCAAAAGGGGCTTGTATTAGGATCGTGGGTTACATGGTAGCGGTGAGCGATGCCGGCTGAGTGTAGTAAGCTCCATGTCTTGGTGTAACGAGTTGGGTTGGTGAGAGGTGATTATTTGGTATCAGCCGAAGAAGCAAAAGGGGCTTGTATTAGGATCGTGGGTGACATGGAAGCGGTGGGCGATGCTGGCTATGTGTAGTAAGCTCCAGGTCTTGGTAAAACGAGTAGGGTTGGTGAGAGGTGAAAATTTGGTATCAGCCGAAGAAGCAAAAGGGGCTTGTATTCGGATCGTGGGTTACATGGTAGCGGTGAGCGATGCTAGCTATGTGTAGTAAGCTCCAAGTCTTGGTAAAACGAGTGCGGTGGTTAGAGGTGAGTATTTGGTATCAACCAAAGAAGCAAAATGGGCTTGTATTAGGATCGTGGGTGACATGGTAGCAGTGGTCGATGCTGGCTGTGTTGAGTAAGCTCCAAGTCTTGGTAAAACGAGTTGGGTTGGTGAGAGGTGATAATTTGGTATCAGCCGAAGAAGCAACAATGGTTTGTATTAGGATCGTGGGTGACATGGTAGCGGTGGGAATGCTGGCTGTATATAGTAAGCTCCAAGTCTTGTTAAAACGAGTGAGGTTGGTGAGAGGTGATGGTTTGGTATCAGCCGAAGAAGCAAAAGGGGCTTTTATTAGGATTGTTGGTGACATGGTAGCAGTGGGCGATGCTATCTGTGTGTAGTAAGCTCCAAGTCTTGATAAAACGAGAGGGGTTGGTGAGAGGTGATGATTTGGTATCAGCCGAAGAAGCAAAAGGGACTTGTATTAGGATTGTGGGTTACATGGTAGCGTTGAGCGATTCTGGCTGTGTTTAGTTAACTCTAAGTCTTGGTAAAACGAGAGGGGTTGGTGAGAGGTGATTATTTTGTATCAGCCGAAGAAGCAAAAGGGGCTTGTATAAGGATCGTGGGTTACATGCTAGCATTGAGCGATGCTGGCTATGTGTAGTAAGCTCAGAGTCTTGGTAAAAAGAGTGAGGTTGGTGAGAGGTGATAATTTGGTATCAGCCGAAGAAGCCATAGGGGCTTGTATTTGGATCGTAGGGGACATGGTAGCGGTGAGCGATACTGGCTGTGTATAGTAAGCTCCAAGTGTTGGTAAAACGAGTGGGGTTGGTTAGAGGTGATGATTTGGTATCAGCCGAAGAAGCAAAACGGGCTTGTATTAGGATCGTGAGTGACATGGAAGCGGTGGGTGATGCTGGCTGATTTAGTAAGCTCCAAGTCTTGGTAAAACGAGTGAGGTTGGTGAGAGGTGATAATTTGATATAAGCCTAAGAAGCAAAAGGGGCTTGTATTAGGATCGTGGGTGACATGGTAGCGGTGGGTGATGCTGGCTGTGTGTAGTAAGCTCCAAGTCTTGGTAAAACAAGTGAGGTTGGTGAGAGGTGATTATTTTGTATCAGCAGAAGAAGCAAAACGGGCTTGTATTAGGATCGTGGGTGACATGGTAGCGGTATGCGATGCTTGGTTTGTGTAATAAGCTCCAAGTCTTGGTAAAACCAGTGGGGTTGGTTAGAGGTGATAATTTGTTATCAGCCAAAGAAGCAAAAGGGGCTTGTATTAGGATCGTGGTTACATGGTAATGGTGGGCCATGCTGGCTATGTTTAGTAAGCTCCAAGTCTTGGTAAAACGAATTGGGTTGGTGAGAGGTGATAATTTGGTATCAGCCGAAGAAGCGAAAGGAGCTTGTATCAGGATCGTGTGTGACATGGTAGCGGTGGGCGATGCTGGCTGTGTGTAGTAAGCTCCAAGTCTTGGTAAAACGATTGTGGTTGGGTCAGAGGTGATAATTTGGTATCAGCTGAAGAAGCAGAAGGGGCTTGTATTAAGATCGTGTGTGACATGGTAGCAGTTGGCGATGCTGGCTGTATATAGTAAGCTCCAAGTCTTGGTAAAACGAGTGGGGTTGGTGAGAGGTGATGATTTGGTATCAGCCGAATAAGCAAAAGGGGCTTGTATTAGGATCGCGGGTTACATGGTAGCAGTGGGCGATGCTGGCTGTGTGGAGTAAACTCCAAGTCTTGGTAAAATGAGTGTGGTTGGTGAGAGGTGATGATTTGGTATCAGCTGAAGAAGCAAAAGGGTCTTGTATCAGGATCGCGGGTTCTATGGTAGCGGTGGGGGAGGGGTGCGATACGTGCAGTGTGTAGTAAGCTCTGAGTCTTGGTAGGTCTGTCTGTTGTTTAAAAGACTGGTATTTTATAGTGATGAAGCGGACGTAGTTGGGAGCAAATAAAGTTTTTTGAATCGTTGGCTTGAGTTTGCTTATGATTTTGTTTGTTTATCGTGCTATAATTTCTTGTAGTGAACTGTCTGTTTGGTGTATGTATGCATGTTTTATATCGATTTGAAGCTTATAAAATTGTGAATGTTATCTAGGCGGTGTTGTACGATTGCATTGTTATGTGAACTATACATTGGTGTTATATGCTTAGGAGTTGCTTTGATATTTGTGTTTTGTAGTTTAGTTTTGTGCGGCTTTCTCTGGCGGTTTTCTTTGTTGAAGTAAGGTGCGAGTTGTTTCAGTAGAGCGTTCTATGAAGCGTAGGTAAGCCAATGTTTATGTTGTGTTTCTTACTGAGAACGCAAACGCCGAGTTTGTTTTAAGACTTTATTCAGCTGAGAGCCGACCGCAAGTGTCTACATGCTGTCTCTTTCTGCACCGCTCGTGTTTCTGCTGGTGTCCCCCCTGTTATCGTCTTCTGTGTACCTACGTACATTACATCTCCCCCCAAAAAAGAAAGGTCCATTTATCATGGAAAAAGGTCAGGGTAGACTGCCATTGTGACCCTTTTGTGGTCGAGGATTATTCTGCCTCAGTATGTGGCCATTGAAATCCCACCCCCCTTTTTTTTTTTTTTTTTTTAAAGTTAAGAAAAAATAAAAGGTAATTGTTCAAAATTGTTCAATCTTTAGTCAATCCAGACTAAAACGATTCGGTGGTCTTATTGTACGGCCCGACTTCTCTATCTCTATCTGGCTCACTTCTCTATCTGGCTGCTCATAATCGGGCGAATTCTCATGTGTCAATGGAGTTTGTGGATGTGTGTTATTTTCTGTTGCCATATCTGGAGGCATGTTTAGTTGCGTGAAAATGCGTTCTGGATTATTTTCACTTGGGAATTGAGATGCTGGCTCGGTGATACAACGGCGAGACCTGATGTGATCCTGATGACGATGAACCAACCGGCCATCCTGCAATCTGATCAGAAAGGATAAAGGAGATACTCTTTCCAGAATGTGACCAGCCAACCACATGGATCCGGAACCAAAGTTCTGTGCAAATACTGCTTGGTCTTCATCAAATGAACGCATCTGGGCAGATTTGTCATGGTGAAACTTTTGACATTCTTGAGGTGGCGGGCTTCATACGATCCAGATTGGTGCGCAATCTTCGCTTCATCAACAACTCTGCCGGGGTAGATCCCGTTGTTGTGTGAGGCGTTGTCCAGTATGTCAGCAGAAAACGGGATATCTTTGTTTCCAAAGTTCCTCCCGACATTTTTTTAATACCGTTTTTAACCAGCCCAACTGAGCGTTCGGCTAGACCATTTGATGCCTGATGATGTGGACTGACAAATTTGTGTCTGATACCATTCGGTTTCATGAACTCTGCAAATTCTGTACTGGTGAAGCATGGGCCATTATTACTGACAACAATGTGCGGGAGACCATGAGTAGCAAAACAGCGCCTCAACCTTTCAATTGTAGTGGCTGAAGTAGACATGGTATAGTGGTATAGACATCAACCCATTTTGAGTGTGCATCCGTAATGACAAGCAGGTATTGGACATTTTAATCTGCATAATCAATGTGAACCCGCTGCCAAGGTTCAGCTGGCCATTCTCAGGGGTGTAGTGGTGCCTTAGCAGGTAGGCTTCTGGAACACTGGCAAAGGTAACAGTTGTTCACCTTTTTTTCGATGTCAGCATCTATCCCAGGCCACCATACATAGGTCCGGGCGAGGGCCTTCATCTTGACTATGCCAGGGTGGCATTGGTGAAGCTCGTCCAATACTCTCTGCCTGAGATGATGGGGAATTACCACTCGTGAACCCCACAGCAGGCACCCCCTTTCAACACTTAGTTCGTTTTTACGAGCGTGAAATGGTAAATACGGAGCATCATGTGGGAGATTGCACCCTCCATGTTGAGGGCTTGAACAACCTTAGAGAGGATGGGGTCTTTGCGTGTATGAGCACAAATGTCAGTCGAGTTAACGGTGGAATTGTCCAGGTGATCCATGAGATGTATCAGCAGTGACAATGTGTGAACCAGGCCTATATTCTATCATGTAATCGTAAGCATTCATCAACAGTGACCAACGTATTATTCTTGGTGGCAGGGTGTCCAATGTTGGCTTTGTTGGGCTAAAGAGGCTGATAAGTGGCTTATGATCCGCAATGATATGGAATGCACGTCCAAATAAGTAGTGATGAAACTTTTTAACCCCAAAGATAATACTCATTCCCTCCTTGTCCAACTGACTATAATTTTTCTCAGCCGGTGACATTGTTCTCGAAGCAAAAGCAACAGGTTTCTCTGAACCGTCGGCAAAGATGTTTGACAAAACAGCTCCGACACCATATTGACTGGCGTCACAGGTCAGTACCAGTTCCTTCTTCGGGTCATAGTGAACCAGGACATTTGTGGTTTGCAATGCATCTTTGGCTCACTGAAAAACTGTTAATTGGGGGGTGCCCTAAGTCCAAGAAACACCTTTCCGCAGTAGATAATAGAGGGGGCCCAACTTATCTGCGACGTTGGGGACGTACCTAGCATAGAACTGGAATAAGCCCAAGAAAGCCTTAAGTTCGGTCACATTGCATGGGGCTGGTGCATCCCGGATGGCACGGATCTTTTCTGCTGTAGGGTGAAGGCCTTCGGAGTCAATCCAATGACCTAAATAGGTTACGGAGAGTGCCATGAACTTGCACTTGTCCAGACGAACGTGGAGACCAGCTTATGAGAGTTTCCCTAACACTTGGTCAAGTGTTCTGCATCTGATGATCCTGTAATTAGTATGTCGTCCTGATAGCATACGACATGTGGTTCATTTGCCAACAAATTGTCCATACAGCATTGATAGATACCAGGAGCTGATTTTACTCCAAAACTGAGGTGGTTGAACCTGTAGAGACCCCGTGGTGTATTGATTGTAAGGTACTGCTTTGAGTTTTCCTCTAACGGAACCTGCAGGAACGCTGATCTCAAGTCAAGCTTGGTGAATTTCTTTCCCTGCACCAATTTTGCATACAAATCATCAATCCTGGGGATAGGGTACTGGTCGAGATTTGAACATTTGTTTATTGTAGTTTTATAATCTCCGCACAACCGTATGGTTTGGTCAGTTTTGACAACTGCTACTATAGGGGCAGCCCATTCTGAGTATTGTACTGGCTCGATAATACCCAGAGACTCTAGTCGATCCAGCTCCTTGTCAACCTTTTCACGCAATGCAAAGGGCACATGTCGAGCCTTGCAGAATATGGGCTTTGTTTTCGGGTCAACACTAAGTTTTGCTGTGAAACCCTTCAGTGCGCCCAATTCATCCTTGAAAACATCAGGGTATTTTGCAATAATGTCTTCAATTGCAGGTGTAGCATTTACTGCTTTCAGCTGATGGATGCGTTTCCAGCTGAGTTGCACTACTCGTAACAAGTTTCTACCAAGAAGTGCAGGGCCAGAACCAGGAACAATCACTAATGGCAGACGAAACTGTCGGCCATCATAGTCTACCGACACTTGACACGTACCACATATCGGGATGCTTTCTCCCGTGTAGGTTGCTAGTTTCTGTGACATAGGCTTAAGTACCGGCTTATCAGGTTCACACCATAGTTTTTCAAATGCATTGCGACTGATCAATGAAACAGCAGCTCCAGTGTCGATCTCTATCTCGACATTGCGACCATTTATGCCCACCAACACCATCAGGTGCTCGGTTTTGCTATTTATTGGCAAGTTAAACAGCCTATGCACCGAGGCGCAGTCGCTGCCTGTATCTTCGTCTACTGGTTCTTCACTGGTGACCTTGTGGGTTTTACGATTTCCAGCTCTGTCGTTGTACTTCCGGGTCAAACAGGCTGGCGAAATGTGACCGGTTTTGTGACAAAATTACACGTTGCCTCTTTGAAACGACAGGAGTCGGGGTAATGTTTTCCGTTACATCGGAAACATGGTCTTTGTTTTTGTCTCCGTAGTGGAGTAGGCCATTCAACCTGGTTGACTTTCGTCTGTATTGTAAAATTGGACCTTGAACAGGCTGCCATGTCACTACCATTCCTGTCTGCACTTTCCATGGCAAGAGCTATCTGTCGGGCATAAGGAAATGTTAGTTTCCTCTCGGAAAGCAGTCGCCGACGGATTCGGTCATCCATCAATCCAACGACGAGCAAATCTCTCAACATCTCTTCTATCGTATTTCAAAACTCACAAAACTTTGTAATTTTTTTTAAATGAGCAATAAAATCCGAAATGGACTGACCTGGTTGTTGGTGGCACATGTAAAAGTTGAATCGCTCAACAATTACGGACGGTGTTGGGTTGCAGTGCTCTTTTAATGAGAGCGACAGTTCCTCATAGTTTTGTCTCTTAAGCTGTGTGGCGTAACAAGATACTTCAGCAGAGTAAATGTTTCACAAACAGAAAAAAGGACGGCCTTTTTCTTTCTTGGATCTTGTATTCCATTAGCCTCAAAATAATACTCCAATCTTTCTGAGTATGTGTCCCAATCACCTCCACTCAGCGAGAATTTGTTGATTTTACCATAAGACGTCATGTTTTTTAAATTTGTGTGTGCAGGTAGAAATATGTCGCTATTTAATTTCTATTAAACGCGATGTTTTTCGGAGAAAAAGTTTAAATGACTTTCCCCTTTATGAGAAATGATCTTATCCTCGTCGCCATGTAGTGTTTCTCACTGAGAACGCAAATGCCGAGTTTGTTTTAAGACTTTATTCAGCCGAGAGCCGACCGCAAGTGTCTACATGCTGTCTCTTTCTGCACCGCCCGTGTTTTTGCCAGTGTTCCCTCTGTTATCGTTCCCTGTGTACCTACGTACATTACAGTTTGGGTGATGGCCAGTGATTGCATAGTGGGGAGAGACGCCGGCGGCACTGTTGATAGTAGCGTTCATGGATGAGACGATGGATTCAAGAACGTCTGCCCATTCACAGCCTCTGTCTTCACACAGCATGTATAGGCATTCTTCATTGTGCGCTGTTGATGTTCGATGTTTCCTGAACTTTGTGGTTGCTAAGAACAGCGGAGTTCTTGCGTAATAGACATTTGGCTACAGAACTGTCTATAGACTTCTCCCATTAAGTGTGTGGCTCAGTCCGAGGATACTATGCGAGGGATCTCCCTATGCTGAAGGAAGAACTGATACAATTCGGGGGCGGCATCAATGGTGCAGTCCCTTGCACATGGTATGGCCGTGAAGTGTCGGCTGAAGCTGTCCAAAATGGTCAGGATGTATCGTTTCCCCTTTGAGTTTGGCATTGTCACAAAGTCCATGTAGATGACTTCAAACAGTCTCTGTCCCTGTTTGCAATGACCAATTGGCCAGTAGATGCGTCTATCATAGTTCCCTTTGCATTTCACTCATGTGTCGCAGGAGTCAACATAGGCCTTAATGTCGTAGTTTTTTAATTCCCACCAATAGCCAGACATGAGCTCTTGCATGCGTGTGATGCCTGAGTGATTGTTGCCCTTGTGTGCTTGGGAGAGGTATCTGGCACAGAGTTTATATGGTACAACCAGCTTAGGGGAGTTTTTGCTGTCTCTTATCATCAGAACAGAGGTGCCTGGTTCCAGAAAAAATTGCTGTAAGTACTTTTTGAAGAACATAGCTCAGTAGTCACCGTGATCGACATGTGATTCACTTGAGCTGAGTGATTGGAGAGAGCTGATGATCTTTGCTAGGGCATCGTCCTTTTGTTGTTCATTGGTGATGCTTAGGTGGTCAGTGAGAATGGAGGATGAAGAGTGGAATGTGAAGAATGCATTGCTGATGCGCTTTTGGGTGTGTGTATTCTGTGGTGTGTGATTTTTGGGTATGAGTTGTAGACTGTTAAACTCGCCAATGCACCATGATGGGATGTATATCCGTAGTTTCGAACCACTTAGCTTGAATGTCTGGCCTGCTGGGGTTGGGTCATGTGGAGTTTTGATTTTCTTCTGTCCACAACCTCTGCTGAGCATGTCTGCCCATATGTTTGATTCACCTTCGATGTATTCTAAGACGAACTTGTAACATGAGATTTCTTCTTGCCATCTCCATATTTTGGCGTTGTTGAACTCTTTCTGGTCCAGATATGTCAACGATCGATGATCGGTGAAAATAACGAAAGGGGCGGTGAAAATAACGAAAGGGCAGTTGCACAGGAAAAAATAATCGAATTTCGTTATGGCCCATTTTACCGCATATGCCTCTCGTTCCATCATAGACCAGTTCCGTTTTGTCGAGTTGAATGTTAGGGAAGCGACAGCTATGATGCTTTTCTTCTCGTTGTTGGCTTCTTGCAACAAAATCACTCAACACGCGACGTCATTGGCATCGGTGGTGAGAGTGAAAAGTTTGGAGAAGTCCAGGAATGAAATGACGGGTGGCAAAGATAGTCGTTCCTTGATCTTTCTGAAAGCTCTATCGGCCGTGTCTGTGAATGGCCTATTGATCTTGTTGAGATTGTGTATGGGAGCCATTAGTTTTGAAAACGTGTTCGAATTGACTTGTTCCTGTAACCGTGTTTCCAGGAACTGTCTAATCCATACTAGTTAGCCGATGAGATTTCGTAACTCGTTTTTTGACGTTGGAGGTAGCATTTCTCTGATTGCCTGAACATATTCGGGATCGAGCTTGAAACCTTCCCGGTTCACGATCCGTCCAAGGAACTTTGCCTCTGATGTGAGAAAGGAGTCTTTGTCAGCGTTTAATCTGTCGAAAGTTTCGGAGGGCAGTAATGAGCTGTTCCAGAGCACATAAGTATTCGTTAAATGTCCTTGCCCTCATTCACCATGCGTTTGATTTCAACATCTATGTCTGCTTCCAGAGCTTGAGTGATTGGGTGTTGCTTCTGGCTGCAAGATCGGCCGTCAGTTGGTATCTGGATGGGTCGGATGAACGTGCCCTTTTTGTTGTCTGTGTCAATTACGTGTATTTATTGAGAAGGTTTGTTGTGGCTTCGAATTCATCCCGGTTTGGGAGATTTGGCAGTGACAACCCGGTGTTGTGCTTCAACCAGGTTAGCTTTTCCTCTAACGTCTGGGTATTGGGCCAAGGCTCCATTGTGAGGTGATTCTGGATTAGAGCGGATTGGGGGTCGTGTATCGGATCGTGGGCTGATGATGTTGGTGGTGTGATAATGGTCATGTGTGTTGTATGGCCTGAGGTGGGTGTGCGTCTGAACTCTACTGTGGAATTCCGGTTGTCAATCAGGTAATAGCTGGGCATTTTGGCCAATCAAGATCGGTGTGGCTTGGGTCGTCACCAGCACCTTCACCTCCTTGAAAGTGGGTGAGTTCTTATTGCCAATGGTGACGTTACAGGTTAGTTCACTGAGGGCAATGATGCTGCCATTTATACCTTTCACCTATACATCTGTGTGGGTCATATATTCCTTAGCTTCTCCGGGCAGCTGTGATATAGGTATGATGCATGTGGAGCATCCCGAGTCTAGCATCGCGATCCCAGAGAAGTGTATGCCGTTTATGACGAAGGTGGATTGTATGAGTGGTGATTTGTGCGCGAGTCCCTGTAGGTTGAAGACGTGATGGCTGGTGATGGTATAGGGTGGACTTGTCCTGCCCGAAGTAAAAATCCTCTTTTGTGCATGGTAGGTCGTCATCCGCTGTTGCGATGTGGGTGTGAGGTGGGTGACAATACGGGCAATTTTGTCCATGGGAGCACAGTCGTCCCCTGAGGTAATTCTTGCACAATGGAGTACATGGCAAGTGTTGGTGGTCTTTGATTGTTTGATGACGGTCATGTCTTGGTTGGTTGTTGAGGCTTGTTTGGTATTGGTGGGGCCGTCCATTGGATCGAGGTGGTAGGTCCGGCTTGAGTGCACTGTCTCTGTGACAAGACTGCTGTGGTTTTTGCAAGTAGTACGTGGTTTCAAGAGCAGCAGATTTGGATTTGGATTTTGTGCCACGATCGATGTACCTTTGGGCTTCGCAGGCTATGCCAGTTGCACTGTAGTGGTTGTCCATTGTTCTGACGAGGTGGGAGTAAAGGTTTGAGTTCCAGACCTTTACCTTTTCACTCATCAGCATTGCACCTATGATGGATACAAGCCCATTCACGGTCAATTTCGTGTTTTTGTCCTTTTTGTATTTTGTTTTAATGTGGACAGCTGCTTCTCTCAAGGTGTTTTCCAGACGGCCCACGGAGTTGGTCAACTTTTCCCCGTCTTGTCGTTCCAGGTCTCAGGCTCGGCTGAGGTGTTGGAAGTTCGTCATCTGGCTGCCATGGACCGATTGCAAATATTCTTTCAGCACTTCGAAAGTGGATGAGTCTGTTTTTGAATCAATCATCTGCTGAAATATACCCTGGTCGAGTAAATCTTTCACAGACTTGATGAACTCGCCCTCCAGGCTGGGATATCTATCCAGTTCTGGCATGACGTGGATGGTGTAGGCTTTTTTCAATGCCGTGATGAATAGAATAATTTCTGCTGTTTCATGACGTCCCAGATGTCTTGTTGACGGATAACCAAACTGTAATCGTTTTCTTTCTGATTCATTGCTGTTGAAGTCATTAGTTTTAAAGCTGCCAACATGTCGTCTATGTCAGTTTGGACTTCTCGAATCGCACGTTTGGATGGCTGTGCTGCCCCTGTCTTCAGATTGAACAGGAGTGTTTTCTGCTCTCTGATGAGGGTGAAAAGTTTGGTCCGTGTAAAACTTGTATAATTCTCCATATTTAACTTGCTGTATGCTTCTGACACTAGTGAAATAAACAAGCGTATGTTTGCAAGAAAAATACAGATGATCGAGTAAGGTTAAATAAATATATATTTTATTTCTCACCAAATCAGAGATTTAAAGTGTCATTGTTATGATGGCCGGTCGGGCGTTGAGATAAACTCATCAACGATCAAAGTTCTTTGGATTCGGTTGAGTGCGGGGTGGTGATGGCAGAAATGTAGCTTAGCGTGTCCGGCGATCCTTGTTAGCTGATGTCACTTAGCAGGGTTGGTGAGAGGTGATGATTTGGTATCAGCCGAAGAAGGAAAAGGGGCTTGTATCAGGATCGTGGGTGAAATGGTAGCGGTGGGCGATGCTGGCTTGTGCGTAGTAAGCTCCGAGTCTGATGTCACTGGATAGGAGTCGGGTGCTGGTTGAAGATGGAGTGTGTTCACAGCGCGCCATGCTAGGGCCGGTCTGTCAGTTGTTGAAAAGGCTGGTATTTTTATAGTGCTGAAGCGGACGTAGTAGGGAGCAAATAAATTTTTTTAATCGCTGGCTTGAGTTTGCTTTATGATTGTGTTTGTTTTTCGTGCTATAATGTGTTGTATTGAACCGTCTGTTTGGTGTATGTATGCATGTGTTATCTGTCCTAGTGTCGCCATTACTGGTTTTCGGTTTGTTTATGAAAATATGGAGGGATATACGATATAACAATCACATTTAAATTATAACCTCAAGGTGAGGAATCATTACTCAAAACCACAAGGCTAACAGGGCTTACTGAGAAACCATTAGAGAACACATCTGAGATGCACCATGGACCGATGTCTTCTCTCTTCCTGCTGAACAGTGTGCCAATGAGACAACTGAATGGTGCAAAGCAGGCATTGAAGCACATGAAAGTATTATAGCAAGCCCCACTCACCCCCATGGTTCACTACAGATTGTGCAGTTGCCATTGCACAAAGACAGCATGCATTCCGCCAGTTTGTACGTCATAAGTCAAATACAAATAGGCAAAATTCGTAGATGCGAGAAATCATTGTAAGAGAGAAATAGTGACATCCAAAAGAAAGCATGTTGAAATAATCAGGGAACGCATAGAATCGCAAATGATAGGAACTCGGGATTTCTGAAAAATCTATACTAGTGTAGTGAATAAAAGGCAATCAGTAATTCCTTCACTGAGCAACACCCAGAAGGTTGCAGAGAAGGCGGAACTGCTGTCCTGGCGATTGCCTCTAACTCGACCTTAGAGCCAACAAACAACCCCCTCCCAAATTTTCCTATGTGGACTGAAACCACATTAGATGATGTAAAAATCACCCCTTCTCATGTCCGCGATATCATAAAAAACTTAGACACCTCAAAAGCGTGTGGGCCTGATCTCATCTCTGCTATACTAATTAAGAAATGTTTAACTGAGCTAGCCCCCATACTTTCCAAGCTCTACAATAAATGCCTTGCTGAATCTTGCTTCCCTAATAGCTGGAAGATGGCCTCTGTAGTACCAATATACAGGAATTCTGATGAAAGAACAGACCCTCTCAATTATCGCCCCATTAATCTCTTCCCCCTCTTCACTAAAATCTTTGAGACCTTAATTAATCAAACACTACTTCACCACCTCACAAAAGCAAATCTTCTCTCTGACAAACAGTATGGATTCAGGCAATATCGTTTTACTGCATATATTTTAACAGTTATCTGTGAATGCATTTACCATGTACTGGATAAGGTGGGTAGAGACACAGCTGTAGCCCTTGATACATCCAAGACCTTTGGAAAAGTCTGACACAAAGGGCTGCTAATGAAAATTAAATCCTACGTTATAACTGGACGTATACTAAATATAATTAGATTCATCTTAGAGAATAGAAGCACACAGGTTGTCATTGATGGACATACATCCAAGCAGGATAACATTAATGCGGGAGTGTCTGAGGGGTCGATCCTTGGACCATTATTATTCCTCATATTCAAAAACGACCTTCCTCATAATATTGTGTCCGAGATAGATATATTTGCTGATGATGCAATGCTCTATAACATGCATTAGGGAAGGACAGATGTACATAAATCCAAGACAATGGCAGAATCATAAGAAAATGACGTCCAGTCCATAGTTGAATGGGGACGCAAATGGATGGTAACATTTAATGCTAGTAAAACTAAGCTGCTCTCCTTTCACAATTACAAGACGCCTCTTGAACCGCCTATAGCAATGAAAAATAACACTAAATAAAACTAAGCTGCTCTCTTTTAACAATTACAAGACGGCCCTCGAGCCACCTATATCGATGAAAAATACCACCCTACCTGAGAATTCTACCTTCAAATTCCTTTTTGGGACTATTTGACCATATTTTACTTTTGGGGGCAATATGAACTGGAACAAATACATAGAGGGCATTGTAAAGACTGCAGCAAAGATGGTGGGTTCCCTCTATCGAGTTAGAAGACTACTCACACCTGAGGGTATCCTGTACCTTTACAAGGCCACCATTCACTCATGCATGGAGTATTGTTGCCACATCTGGGCTGGTGCATTTACCACTAGCCTCTCCATCTTGGTTAGGTTCAAAAAAAAATTGTCAATCTAATCTGTCCTACTTTATCAACTAAACTCCATCGTCACAATGTTGCATCTCTGTGCCTGTTTTAATGGAATGTGTTCTGATGAACTCGTTGCACTTGTACTCCGTACATATCTCCGACAAACCCGCTTAGCAATAAGATCTCACGCCTTCACTGTTGAAATCCCCTAGATGCCAAAAAGCTTTCTATTCTAATAGTCTCTTCCCTTGAACAGCTACAGTTTGGAATTCTCTTCCTGCTACCTGCTTTCCTGGTCGTACTGATATGCAGAAGTTTAAATGTAACATAAACCAACATTTTGCTAATCTTTCCAAGACATGGTCTCAAAATGTAGCCTTTTTCGTCTAAGTGGTGATATGCCTTGTTAGAATGTGAGAAAAATAAATAAATAAATCTGGCAGAGTGTATATGTGAGTATATTTATCATACAAGTGAATGTTAAACATAAAAAATGATATGCATGAAAAGTAATTATAAAATACATGTTGAATAGATGTGGGAGGCTGGTATATGGATCTGCAGAATAGATTTCCACATAAGGTCAAGGAGTCGGAATCGAGTCGGAGTCTAAGATATCAAAGGAGTCAAAGTCGGCATTCTAGGAATTCAAGGAGTCGGAGTTGGACTTTCACCATCTGACTTTGCAACACTGGTTGTTTGCTCAGCAACCAAGAAGGCGAACATGCTTGCCAGTCAGTTTGCCTCCAACTCCACACTGGGCCCTGCTAACCACCCTTTCCCCGACTTTCCTTTGCAGACAGATGCCACACTAGACGATCTGAAAATCACCCCTTCTCAGGGTCATACTATCATAAAAAATCTTGACACTTTAAAAGCACGTGGACTTGATCTCATCCTGGCTGTGCTATTAAAAAAGTTCTCCGCCAAAGTAGCTCTGGTTCTCTCCAAACTTTGCAACAAATGCCTTAATGAATTTTGCTTACAGGAGCCTGCTGGAAAACTGCTTCTGTGGTACCAGTTTTCAAGAATTCTATTGAAAGAACTGACCCAGTAAATTACTGCCCCATTAGCCTCCTCCCACATTTTACCAAAATATTTGAGTCCATAATTAACCAAGCTCTAGTTCATTACCTTAAAGATGCTAAACTTCTGACCAACCAACAATATGGATTTAGGCAAGCCCGTACCACAGCAGACATCCTAACTGTAATCTCCGAGCGTATATATCATTCACTTGACAAAGCAGGGGAGGGTAGAGTGGTAGCTCTAAGGCTGTTGACAGCGTATGGCATGAAGTTCTTCTTAGGAAGATAGATCATATGGTATCACTGGTAGAATACTTAGCATAATTAAATCTTTTTTAGATAAGAGAAAAATCCAGGTTGTCCTCAATGGTCGTACATCTAAACAATATGATATAAATGCGGGAGTGCCTCAGGGGTCTATCCTTGGACCTCTATTATTCCTAATATTCATAAATTACCTCCCTGACAAAATTGTCTGTGAAATGGGTATATATGCTGATAACACCACGCTCTATAACAGCCAAGAGGGTAAAACAAATGAACAAATATCTAAAGAAATTGCAGAAACAATAGAGGATGACCTCCAATCTGTAGTTGAATGGGGACAAAAATGGATGGTCACATTCAATGCTGCCAAGACTAAGATTGTTTCCTTTAATAACTACAAGAAACCTTCTCAACCACCAATAGCAATGGCCAAAAACTCTTTATCTGAAAGTACATCTTTTAAACTCCTAGGCCTAACGTTCACAGGAAACATGAGTTGGAACAATTACATTGAGAACATTGCCAGAATCGCTGCAAAAAAGGTAGGTTCTCTCTACCGTGCTAGAAAGGTGCTAATGCCTGAAAGTATGCTGTACCTTTATAAGGCCACCATTCGCCCATCTATGGAGTATTGTTGTCATATTTGGGCTGGTGCATCTGCTACTAGTCTCTCACTCCTAGACAAAGTTCAAAAGAGAGTCGCCAACCTGATAGGTCCTGAACTGTCATCCAAGCTTCATCCACTGTCCCATCGACAAAATGTAGCATCCCTCTGCCTGTTCTACAAGTAGTTTAACGGTGAATGCTCCAACGAACTGCAAGCACTTGTACCCCCTCTACATAAATATCCCTGACAAACTCGACAAGCAGCTAAATCCCACCCCTTCACAGTAGAGATCCCTAGATGTAAGAGAGCCTTATACTCCAGTAGTTTCTTCCCCAGAACCGCTAGACTTTGGAATTCCCTTCCGGGTTCCTGCTTCCCCAACTGTACTGACATGTAGAAGTTCAAGATTAACGTTAACCGACGTCTTGCTGCCCAACTCCCCACATAGTACCCCTGTAGCTTATGTCCCTGATAGTAGCCCCCTTCATCAAAGTGGCAACGTGCCTTGTTTGGGGTGAAAATGTAATAAAATAAAAAAGTTTCCAAGATATGAAGGTTTAAAAAACATGGGGGATCACTTTTCTATAATAATTTAACGTATAATGATCACCCTCTTTATGGCCACCTGTTTGGTGAACAGAATTTTACGTAAATTGAGCACACACACGTTGATACCCCACCAACAAAAATTCGGCAAATGTGTATTTTTTAGAATAATTCTTCGCAAATTTTACCTTTTTTTTTCATGATAACATAAAAAGTGTTAAAACTAAATTAATTCTTCTGAATAAAATATTTTTTTTGTTATTCATATATATACATATATTTTCATATATATATATATATATACATATATTGTGGTGAATAATACATAGCTTACCTGAGTGTAGCTGCCGGAGGTGAGGATGCTCTTCCAACAATCAAGAAGAACAATAGCCTTGTGGTTATTTATACTAATAGAGTAAGGTAATTGTTATAAAAACCTTCCTCCTTTGTGAAGAGTCACTTATTCCTTTATTTTATGTTACTGTGGTTACAAGACCTGAGAAGAAGGTCGCGAAGAAGATTGTATTTTTTTCGCAACCTCACTTCAGGTTAGTTACTCTCAGTTATATGACTTTTTTTTTCCAACAATTTGCGAAAAAAATACAACAGTTCAACACAATTTCTAACGGAACTTTGAGTCATTAGTAACAGCAATTAGTGACAATTCTGGAAATTGTTCGATTACCCGTACAAGGATATGGAGACTTCTGATACTTCAGCTGTGGCAGATTCCAGGGAGCGACACCGTAACCAGATTTCCATTCTGAAGATGAAAATCAAGGGTAGGCTTCGTTTGTCCCATGGCACAGAGATTACTCCTACTATATTTTCTGTATTCCACAGGGAAATTTTGGAATATATCAACGAAGTTGAAATCTCCATCTGCAAGTTGCAACTTTCCTGTGTCTCTGAAGAGGAAAGAGAGCTTATGGAGTCCGATTGGCTAAGTTACCAGCTGAATTTATGGAAGGAATTAGAAGATCTCTCTCTCCTGTTACATCCTCCAGAGCTATTTGGAGCGACCTTCCCTTCCTTATACGCCTGGACCTTCTATGGATAGAGCTCATTCATCATTCACTGTTAGACTTCCTCAAGTTCAAATCACTGGACCAACGTTCAGTAGTCGTGAAATGGAAAACGATAGAATGAGTTTTTACAATTTCTTATCTCGATTTGAAAATTGTGCAGCAGGCATGGCAAATGACACAGAAAAATTAAACTTTTTAAAATGCTCTCTGTCTGGGAGACCTCTGCTGCTGATTAATCACTTAAGTTGTGTCAATACAAATTATCAGCAAGCACTGGCAACAGTGGCGGCTCATGCCTGGAGCTGTGGAACTGCAGCAACCCCAAGTCATTTCTACTCATTATTATCGGTACACGTTAAAAAGAATAAGTTCATTTTTTTTCTTTGTACGTGATAATATATCATATATATTATATATATATATATATAATCCTGAAGTTTAATGTCGATAATTGTCCCCATACTCATATAAGCATAAAAGCAAAACTTTGCTTGGAGCTGCGAAATTCACAGTTACACATTCTTAGCGAAATTCGCTTGTACGCATGCCCGATCTAGAACGGTTACTATGAGTCAATTTGTAACTGTAGTTTTCGCAGTTCCAAACGCGGTGTTTGCGCGTTTTCACTTATTATTTTTTTTTTAAGAGGCTTTGTTTACAAATGTTTTCTTTTTATGATTATTAAAAAGTGTAACGTGTTCTTGTAAATAAAATCTCCACCTTAAAAAAAAAATTCCCACACTTTTAAATGCGATTAAAGCAGACAAAAATATATAATATGCCAAACATTTTTTTTTTAATTAAGTGTTTGGGCTTTTAAGCCTTGAAGTTACCAATGTTATTTTTTATTTTACCTATATGGCTTATTTTATTTGTATTTTTAAGTAGTTTGAAATTTATTTATTTTGTAGTAGTTTAACTTTACAGAATAAAAAATATTTACATTTTTTTTTATAGAAAAGCGAAGAAAAGTTTATTTTTTAAAATACATTTTAGTTAGAAATGTTTTTGCCTTATATATATATATATATATATATATATATATATATATATATATATATATATATATATATATATATACTGTAAGAATTTCTCTTACTCGTTTTTGCCTTTGGCAGAATGAAAGAGACACTCAGATAAGCAACAAAGGCTCACCTTAAATTCCAAGAATATTTTATTTACAAGAAAGGTAAAATGAGTCCATATTTGCAAAAGAGTGCACCTCTTTAGCTTCGGCCAAATGGCGGGTAGTTTATGCCTCGAAAGGTGTAGGTAGTTTTCTTCTATGGAAGATGCTGGTTGAATTCGGCCGCTCGTAGAAGTGGTTGAGGGTTCTTCGAAATCCTTCCAGACTGGTCAAATAAGAACAACGCACATTGCGATGCAATGATGATGAATGTAATTAGTCCATAAAACATTTTTGCCTCAAGCTTGTATCCGCATTTAAGTGAGCGGAGATAACAAATAGAATAGAACCCTGCCTTTAGTTCATTTGGCACGGAGCGAGACACCACGCGTCTGCTTTGCTCGACACGGAATGGAAATCTGTTTGAAGAAACACAATATTCTCGCCAATTCCTGAATTCTCCGCAGCAACTGAAACAATGCAATTTCATTGGTCAAAATAATCGCGTGATTGGAACAATCTAGCATTTATCGCCCTTGCATTCTGAAATTTCTAACACACTGCCAAAGGAAGGAAGAGAATGAAATGGATTACTCATTTCTTTCTTTTTTTTTTATCGGGAAATTAATGATTGTCGTCTATTTGGACAAGTTATTACAATGAAATTCTGTCCCAAAGGACTTAATATTAACACAATAATAGCAATTAAATTCAATGTGTGTTTGTTGTCAATCTGAACTTATAACAATCTCTCTATGGCAAACAGAGAATTTATTAGTAATATAAGGAATGACTCTACTGATGAGTCTATAAAAGGATTATACAATTATTAACTTGGTGTTTGGTCCGCACAATCCAGACACACCCAATCTTCTACGGTAACTTGTTGGTCGACCCCGACACAACCAAAATGGTACCACTCATTGCACGAGTCGCAACACACCATAGGTGTTGTTCCGTCGTTGGCGACTGAACATGTAGGGCAAAAGAAGGGGCCTCCTTCTTCCGCAAATTCCGCTAATGCAGGTTCAGGGTTATGTTTTATCTCTAAAGTATAAATATTGTTTAAGGAATGAATTTGGACACACCCGTCTTTCAACACTGAGGCTGAACGAACCCTGTTGTCCTTTCCGACCAATAATTTTACTACCTTACCCAACCCCCAGAAGGGCCGGGACTTATTAGGAGCTTTGATAAGAACAATTTCACCCTCTGATATTTTAGAGGTTTCATTTTCTGTAATGTGGGCGTCTACTTCTCTAATTGAGAGCAAGTAGTCATTATGCCAACTACATTTAAATTTACTGACAAATTCATCCCTCATTTCAAGGGAATGTAAGAGTGAATTTCTATTTGGAGGTTCTGGACAAGGGTCCTCTGAACCGCTAAGATTGATAAGCAGGCGGGGATGATATCCTGTCTGCAGAAAATGGTTGGGAGTCAACCCATCAAGGCCTCTATCAGAAGCTGAAATAAATGTTAGTGGCCTATCATTTATGGCCTTTTGAACATCTGAAAGGGTGGTTAGGAACTCGAAATAACCGACCCTCCTCCTACCCAACAACTTGGAAAGACACTGTTTCACAGTTTTAATTAATCTCTCCCATACTCCACCCTGCCATGCAGAGTACAGTGGAATTGTATAATGAGCAATAGTAGTGGATTTGAAATGTTCTCTAAATTCATCAGACACAAATATGTCTGATAATATAATGCCCGACGCTATGAAAGATTTAGCATTGTCGGAATACATATGAGTTGGTACACCAAATAAGTTGGTGAACCTAACAAACGCTAACAAGAAAGATCTTGCGCTCATGTCCGGTTTCCAATTCCAAGTGTATGACACGTAAACTCATGCAAGTAAACAGTAGGATGTACATTTTGACATCCTCATTATTGTTTTTGACAAAAAAATGTCCAGTAAAATCCACCCCTACACATTTGAAGGGCCGGACAAAATTTACTCTATCAGAAGGCAGTTGAGACCCAGAGGGTGCTTTGTACGGTAGAGAATTAATTCTCTTACATATAACACAGTCACGGAGAACTGACTTCACCGCCTGTCTCCCTTGGGGGATCCAAAAACCCGATAGCTTCACCTTGCTAAGGGTTGAATTTGCTCCCATATGACAACAATTCTGGTGAGCTTCAGTAATGACCAATTTGGTCAGGTGGGTATTTTTTCCTAACAATATAGGAAATTTCACTTCATATGGAAAAACCTCGGAGTTCTGAATACGTCCTTGAGTCCGTATCAGTCCCTCCCTATCTAGGAATAACCCAAGGGCCGTAACTCTTGGGGGAGCAGCCCTATTAGAGGGTTGTTGCAAATAAGCAAGTTCTGTGGGAAACACTTCCCTTTGTAAATGAGAGAAGAGCAACAATTTAGCTCTCTTGACGGTGTCAGTCTTTCGGTGACGTAATTTATCACCGAATCTCACAACTTTTTCTAAGACATTAATAGCCTTAGTTAATGAGGAAAAATCAGATATTTTAATTGGCAAGTGATTCTCGTCAGAAGCAGTTTCATCCGAGAACATACATGTTACCATCTTCCTGTTAACATTGTTAAGACAAAGCAAAGGGGACGTGGGCCAGCTGATTTCAACTTGATTAAGCCAATCTGGTCCGCAGGTCCAAAATTTGAAAAATTATTTGAACTGGTTAAAAGATCAGTCGGATTATCTGACGAAGGAACATATCTAAATTTAGGGTTTATCCCATATTTAAGTTTAATGTTTTCAATGAACTTATTAATGTCTGGCATGCGATTTTCTACAAATATATTTTTTCTCGCAGCCTTCCCATTCAAAATCCATGACAGGGCTACTTGTGCGTCAGACACGACAAAAAAGGATTTGATATTGATGGGCGCTAGAGCACCCAAAACTTGTGGAATAACTTTAAACGCTAGAAATATAGCTAATAATTCCAAAACAGGTAGTGATTTTCCCTTGATGGGTGCCACTTTTGCCTTGGCGAATATCAAGGAACACTGAGCACCTTGTTTCGCATACACGGAAAACCCATAAGCATGTTTAGAAGCATCACTAAAGCAAATAATTTCAACAGGGGATTCCGCTAGGAGAGTACATCTAGGAAATTCAAAGTCCCCTATACAATTCAGCTCGTTGGCATGTGCTTGCCACGTGGCCTTAACTTCTTCAGGGATTTGTTGATCCCAAGACAACTCCTTTTTCCACAGTTGACTAATAATAATCTTCCCCTGCACGGTGACAGGAAGAAGTAAAGATGATGGATCATATACACTTGAAACTTGAGATAATATCTTGCGTTTGGTATTGGCATTGCCATCTATTACAGATGGAGCGAGTTTAAGGGTATCCCTTTCAACAGAATATTGATACCCCAGCACCTTTTCAAAGGTGGGGGAAGAAGACGAGATAGTACCGTCTTCCATCATTTTATTTTGTATGCTCGTGCAATTGGAGTTGCAGGATTGGAGTTCAAACCCTGCTTCTCCGAGTCCGTCACGGATTTTATTATACACATGGGTTAGAGTATCTTGGTCACTATTAGTAGTAACTAAATTGTCAACATAGAAATTATTGGAAATCGAATGTGAAGCTAAATCGGCTTCATATTTTTTGGCATGATGCTTAAGTATAAAGCTTAATATAAAAGGGCTGGCATTGAACCCAAATATAATAGTATTAAATCGGTAGGCGCACAATTTGCCATCTACCTTGAGGAAAAAACAAAATCTATTTTTATCTTCAATAGATTTTAACCTGATCTGTAAAAAAGCTTTGCGCAAATCGCCCAAAAGCACATATTTTTCTTTTTGGAAAGCTAGTAGAATATCTAGCAACAATGCAGTCATGTTAACACCTGAATAAGCAGCATCGTTAATCGAAATGCTACCTTTACGTTTCAACGAACAATTGAAAACAGGGCGGATTTTTGTAGTTATTCCCAGACCTTCTTTAATTACTGGCCGATGGGGAATCCATTTATAATTCTCATAAGTTCCATGGGGAACAGAGAAAGGTTCGATAATTCCACAGTCTTCGTATTCTTTGAAGACCTGTATATAATCGTTATACAGTCCTTTTCCTTCCAAGGACTGGGCCACCCTATGCATTATTTGCAGTGAAGGCACATAATTGGACTCCACATTGAGAAGCTTGTCATGCTCCCAAGGCAGCTCGACGTAATATTTTCCTTCCTTGAGAACTATAGCCTCTTCGAAGGCATTTATTTTTTTTTTATCAATTGATGACAACTGGTTGGCATCCTTAATACCTATGGAGTCCAGAGAAAAAAACATTTCTACTCCACGTTCAACAGCAGGACCGTCAAAAAAAGGTTGCGGCACATCCTCGTAAGATGCTACTGGCTTTAATACACTATCAATTAAATATGACTGACACATAGGGAGTGTTTTAATAACTTGATCGAAGGCTGGCAATTTTTCCACAGCCTTATCATTTTTGTTTAAAAAACTTGACCCCTCACCGAAGGGAATGATATAATTGGGGAGTTTCCAAGCGGAATCTCCCAAGCACTTAATTAAACTGAGATTATGGATTCTAGGAATAAGATCCAGGCCAATGATACCGAGAATGTTAGAACCGTTTAGTTCAGAATAACCAGGGCAAAACTTATACCCTTTTTCAGTTAAATTCGACGTAATCTCGTTGAACCTGTTTATGTTAAATTTCAATTTCAAATTTTCAGCAAACAATGCAGAATGATAAAAAGGACGCTGATGTCCCAATTTAATAGACACTTCCAGCTCTGAAAGACGTAAGGACTTATTCCCCACGAGGGTATTGACGGACATTTGTACCGTCTCAGGATTTAGATTACGGTTGTGAATCAACTGGTCCAGAATTATTTTAGAGAAAAAGGATTTTTGGCTACCCGTATCTATCAGACAGAAAAAATAAACCGGGTGACCTTTAACCTTCATAGATATCTTGAGTACAGGACTAATACTCTTGTCCTGATCCGCCATGAAAGTACGTCCCACAAAGGACCTAGAGCCTTTAGGACACATTAAGGAATAATGGTTTTTTAGACCACAATTACTGCAATGGAAGGGGACCCTTTAACCCCCCTGCAACTGGACTCTGAGTGCTCACCGAGGTACCGGAGACATAATCTTAATTCTTTCGCTCGAATAATTTTAGATTCCAAATTTGGAAATTTAGAACAAACTCTTGTCAGGTGACCATCAACCTGACACAATTTACAAAATTTATTTTCGCCATTTTTGACGAAAGACTTAGAGTTATTATTACTCTGAAAGGACTTGATTTATTTTGGCTCCGAATTCTTCGCCACGAGGGTTCCAGCATTCAACGAACCCAACATGTTTGGCGGGAAATTTTCGTGCCTTGACGCATTCAAAGGTGACGCCATTATTATGTCTATAACGTCAAACATATATGTTAAAATAGACTTTAAAGAAGGAAAACGTTCACAGGATTTATTCATTATTTCTCTACGAACACTGTTTGGAAATTTAGCGAACAGAATATGAGCTATTAATCTTCCTGAGGTGGATTTATCTGTAAGAAAATCCGTGCCAAAGGAATTATCCATCTCCGTCAGTTCTAGTTTGACTCGCTGGAGGAGGATTTTGATATCCCTCAAAGACGCTTAATGCTCTGGTTGCGGAATAATGTCATCGAATATTTTGTTCATAATTGCTGAAGGATTTAAATATTTTTCCTTCAGACACTCCAAAGCTGCGTCGTAATTCTCGGGAATCACATCAAACCTAGAAATAATATTAAACGCCTCTCCTGAGAATTTGGATTTTAGCAATAATAATTTATCTGCACTTTTCATGTTCGTAGTACAGAATTCAAATTTCCTTAGGAACCCACGGAATTCAAACTTATTGGGGGTTGGATCCCCACTAAAGGGGGGGGCACTCCAACTCCATTTTCATGGGAACAATATCCCTTGATTTCTCAATCTCCGGCTGGAGCTCAGCCAGTCTGTCGTGGACTCCCGCCTTAAACATTTCGAAGTCTTTCTTCATCTGGGGACCTCAAAATTAACTGATGTAATAAATCGTCCACTTCAGACAACCGTTTCTCGATGTCGGAAGAAAAATTATTTATACAACGCCCACCTCCTCTCTCGTTCATCCAATCCAAAGAAGCCGTTATACGAAACTTCTTAGCCTCTATTCGACCAAGGAGATTTGAATTTGCCATGTTCGAAGGACACAATACGAGAAAAAAAAATGGCCGTTCCCACGTGGGGAAATAAAAGCAAAGGGCGCAAAAAAGATTCTCCGACGAACTACAACTATTATCTGAAGGGGTTTACGTCAACAAGATTCGAAACTCTCAATGAACAAGGAATTTAAACCCATAAGGAAAGTTCAGACCGACATTACAACAACACATTTCAACAATGAATCAATTATAAATTCAAGAATTAATATATACTTACTTTCCATACATTATTTAAACGATTACAATTATCGTAAAATATTTGAAAGGTATTTTTTTTTTACGAATTAAAACTTCAGTTTACAATTTACATGAAATAATATTTTTTTTTTTTCAAATGAACTTCAGTTACAATTTACATGAAATAATATTTATTTTCAATGAATAAGTTCTTTTATGGACCATTACAATTTAATATAAGAATGAATATTCAATATATTATTTTTTTTCCAAAGCACATGATCTTTTAAGGACCATTACAAATTAAATATAAAAATGAATATTAAATATTTTTTTTTTTAAAGGCGACACAATGAAAGGAAAAAATCCAAAATAATGTGGGAGGGGGGGGGGGGAATCGAAATCTTATGCAATAAGAACGTTATTACTCATAAGAAAAAAAAATTGGAGGAGGGGGATTTCTTTTGCAATAAAAACGGTGTAAGAATTTCTGTTACACGTTTTTGCCTTTGGCAGAATGAAAGAGACACTCAGAAAAGCAACAAAGGCTCACCTTAAATTCCAAGAATATTTTATTTACAAGAAAGGTAAAATGAGTCCATATTTGCAAAAGAGTGCACCTCTTTAGCTTCGGCCAAATGGCGGGTAGTTTATGCCTCGAAAGGTGTAGGTAGTTTTCTTCTGTGAAGATGCTGGTTGAATTCGGCCGCTCGTAGAAGTGATTGAGGGTTCTT
Source organism: Euprymna scolopes (assembly GCF_053919585.1). Classification (NCBI taxonomy): domain Eukaryota; kingdom Metazoa; phylum Mollusca; class Cephalopoda; order Sepiida; family Sepiolidae; genus Euprymna; species Euprymna scolopes. Next base: position 62,652,968 of record NC_136527.1, on the reverse strand, counting down.
CGAAATCCTTCCAGACTGGTCAAATAAGAACAACGCACATTGCGATCGATGTTCCATAATAAAGGATGCCCTCCTGCGGGCAATGATGATGAATGTAATTAGTCCATAAAACATTTTTGCCTCAAGCTTGTATCCGCATTTAAGTGAGCGGAGATAACAAATAGAATAGAACCCTGCCTTTAGTTCATTTGACACGGAGCGAGACACCACGCGTCTGCTTTGCTCGACACGGAATGGAAATCTATTTGAAGAAACACAATATTCTCGCCAATTCCTGAATCCTCCGCAGCAACTGAAACAATGCAATTTCATTGGTCAAAATAATCACGTGATTGGAACAATCCAGTAGACATCGCCCTTGCATTCTGAAATTTCTAACAATACACACACATATATATACACACACACACACATACATATATATACACATATATACACCCACACATATATACACACACATATATATATACACACACACATATATATACACACATATATATACACATACGATATATATATATACACATATATATACACACATATATACACGCATATACACGTGTGTGTATATATATACACACACACACACACATATATATATACACCCACACACACACACACACATATATATATATATATATATAAAGCTTTAGCATTTATTTACATCCCACGAGGACAAAGCAAGAAGTTTTACACTTTGAACAAAGTTTTTTTAATTAAAATGTGCAATAACAAGACGAGTATGTATAACCGTTTTTATTATAAGCTTAGTAAATAGCAAAGTTTGTTTTTATTTTTATATAAAAAGTTGTAAAAAGATTTGTAAATAAAATTATGTATCTTTAAATTTTTTTTTTGTTTGCTCATAGTACAAACATGTAAACTTTTTTATTCTATATTTTATTTACAAAGTTTTGTTATAAACACACATTTTTAAATTTTAAATAAAACTGTTATCCAATAAAACCATTTTTAAATGGTAATCTCCTAACTTTACCATCGTTTGCAGGCAAAGATTTTGTTTTTATGAAAAAATAAATTATTAAAAAATTGTAATCAAAATGTATTTAAACAATGTTTTTCGTTTGTTTGCCTGCGGTAAAATTTTATTTAATCTGTAAAGTTTAAAAGAAATATATTTGTATATTTTTTTATTACTCTGTAAAGTGTGCACAATTTAAAATAGTGTTTTTTGATTAAAATGTTTTTGCGTATTACCCCTTTTTCGACGGCTTATAATGGCAAAGTTAAAAATATTTGTATTAAAAAAAGCAATTTTAATGACAAGCTTATTTTGTTATACGCCTATTTTTAATTAACAACAAGATTTTTATAAATAAAACCGTTGTTGAATAGTAAAACTTTTTTCGTTAATAAAAATCTGTGACCTAAAAGTTATAAAAGTATGATTCAACTCAGTTAGAACTTCCGGTTCAGTTGAATCGCAAAAAGAGGATCACGTAAATATTGTATTCCTTCTACCCTAATTGATATTCTACTAATAGACTACCTAGTACTTACCTTTCCCAATACAATTGATATAAAAAGAATTTAACCATGGTCTCCTTGCACCCCCAAGAAATAACTTCTGCGACGGTAAATGAACTTCAACAGATTGAGTTTTCACAGCTGTCTCTCCATGATAAAGTTGTAATTAAGAAAAGAAGCCGTTCAACGCTTGATATTCAAATATCTCAGCCAGGCATTAGCGTATATTCGTAGCTTTAATGGTACCAACGGAAAAGTTAGCTTTGCGGCTTTGAACTAAAAAAGGCTTTGTTCTACTTTCCTTGTTTGTTGTTAGGGGGTGATGTAAAATGGGGGGGGGGGTTCACCTCAAATACACAAACGGAATGTTCAAGAAAGATTATTGCTACAGTCCTCTGTCTCTTCTCTCTTGGAATCATCTCCCAGCACCCAGAAATGAACCTCGTTTTAGAGGTTCCATCTTCACGCACACACAAGATTTTGCGAGAACGGACGAAATAAAAATGCTGGCCGCCATGTTTGTTCTTCCTTTTCTTCGCCTGAACTCACTCGCTGAGCACCCACGGTAAGACTTCTCTTTCTTGCTTCTAACCACATGCCTCCCTGATCTCAAGATCACATTTCATAGTCTCTCATCCACTGTGGCGGTCGCCTCTCTCTACTTGGCCTTTGAGGTGTCTCGTCCTCCTCCTGTGGCTGCACACTCCCCTCCACTGCTCTGACGTCGAGAATGTGCCTCGGGACTCCTCCCACCACAATGTTGTTACTAGTGTTCCTCCCAGTCACGCGACCCCTACTCCATTGTGTGGTGCAGCGCGCCCCCGGTGGCTTCACCCATACCTCGTCCCCGAGTTTAATTGTCCCTGTGGCCTCTACTTCTCGGCTTGCCAGCTCCACCCTGGGATGTCTCCAGGAATATGTAAACATTGACAGTTGCGGGACCGTCTCTGGTACTTGTCCCAGTTTAGGCGACATGTTATACCAGAAGACGGCTTGCTCAGGTGAAGTGCCTCCTCTTTCCGCAACTATCTTTATGGTGCAGTGGTTTCTCTCTACGATCCCGTTGCCACTAGGTCTGTAGGCAGCTCTGAAAAATTGTTGGATCTTCCATTTCTTCAGTACTTCTGTCACTGCTACTGACTTGAACGCAGTCCCGTTGTCGGTTAACAACTCTTCCACGGGGCCTCGCTCCAAAAACACCTCATCAAGGATTGCCGCTATTTCATTGCCTGTTCCTCCACGTAGCTTCTTCCATAGGGCAAATCGCCCGGGCCCACAGTCAGTCATGGTCAGGTAAAGTCCACCCCTGTAATGGGTGACATCGCATGCCAGTCTCTCCCAGGTCCCACTCACCTCCAATTGGCCAGCTTCATGCGTGCTTGGAGCAGGATCAATCGACTGACATCTGTCGCATGTCCTGACCACTTGCCTCACCTGCTCCTTGGTGATCCTCGGGTCGACTTTTTTCACTAAGTACCAAGTCCTCTCTACCCCCATATGATGCAAATTGTGCAGTTCTCGCACGCCAACATCATCTAGATCCGATGCAGCAACAACATCTTTCTTTGGCAACAGCCAACTCTTTTTCACTCTCGTGAGAGCATCTGCTCGGTTCTTTTCAGAAGCCACCATGTCTACGCGAAGCTTCAAACAAAACTCTTGCATCAGCTCAGCCAGCACCCCAAGCCTGCGCTTCACTAACATCTCCGCAGCCCATTTCGTTTTTATCCTTTTTTCGCTTGAAATGAGAGACTTTAGCCAAGCAAACCCCGTGGCAGAGTCTGTTTTGATGCAGATGTCACGTAGTCCCCATTTCAAGGCCAGATTGACGCCTTTTATTATCGTGTCTAATTCCGCCACATTGATGTGGCTGACGTCATTCTTTTTCCTCAACCAGGCTGCATTCTCTGCAACTACTCCTCCAATTTTCAAAACGACCCCTGTTGCAATGCTGCTCGCATCGCACCACACGACTCCATCCAATGTTCACGGTATGTTTCAGGTTTTCCGGACTGGGTCTTGCCGTTCAGCTTCTTTCAGGAGCTCTTCCATCATGGCGACCGTTCTTTCTCCCACCTTATCATTCCATCCTCGTCCTTCGGCGTGTCTCTTTATGTAGCTGCATGCTGGTCTAAGCCAGCTAGCAATGGGGTAATGTCCGATCAACTTTCCGCATATGGAAAAAAGTTCACGTCTGTTGAGCTCCTGCTTCAGTTGTGGGATCTCGTTTCCCCTGCGAAACTCTAGGCCGCCTGACGCACCTCGTTTCAGTTTTAGGCCCAAAGCAGCCCCTCCGTCTAATTTTTCCGGCTCTTTGGCGACCAACCCGAACCTCTTCAAATGAGCCACCACCTCCTTGGCATGTACCACAGTTTCATTCACCAGAATGTCGTCTGTGTATGAGCTCACTACCCCATCTCCCTTTTCCATTGTCTCCAGAATCTTCCTGAGGATAGTTGACATAATCTTGGGTGCCGAATTTAACCTGAACCCTACTTGTGTAAGGCAGTAGGTTTTGCCTTTGTACTTGACTAACTGATATTTCCAGAGCTTCTTGGCAACATGGAGTTGCAAATAGGCAGATTTTAGATCTACCAACGTAGATGCGCTATTCATCTGCCTCCATTCCCTAATGGTCTCACTGCACACATCTACGGTGTCACCTCCCATATGGCACTTAACATGGCCGTTCAGCTCTCGGAAATCCAGGACCGGTCTTACTTTCCCTTTAGTTGTTTGCAGAATGGCCATCAACGGCAAAATGCCCGACTCCACATCATCCGTCCAAAGTATCAGTATCCCCTCCTCAATCCATCGGTCGACTTCCTGCTCAAACTCCTTTCTCGCCTCTCCTCTAAGCGAATTTGTGTAGCACGCCACCCTGTTTTTCAGCGATCGTGCTTGATGTTTCCATGCCCACTCCACCGTCGACTGCTCTCCGTCGAATTCAGCTCAGAAGTCCTGATCGACAATTTTCTTTCCTCCCCGGCCTTGTTGATCCCTCTGGGGGCGTTCTCCGTCACCGCGCACTCAGCTAGTCTGAACCTCACCTTGTCACATGTGATGGTAACACCTCCAAGGCGGCATATAACATCCATTCCAATGATGGCCTGAACACCAGGCACCAGGCGATCAGTGACAATTGCATGGACCCTCATCCGACGTTCAGCAATATCAATAGTGACGGTCTTCTTCCCTCGACACTTCACTCGCGACCCATCGAATGCCACTACTTCACCCTTCCCTTTCCATCTTCCGACCAGGGTAGTGTGCACCATGGTAGTGGTGCAGCCAGTGTCAATCAGGGCCATAATTTCCCGTCCTTCCACCGCAATCTTCTGTTTGGGCATCTGCTGCGGGTGCGCCTCTATTCTCGAATCGGGGTGGCTGCTGGAGCGTTGGCCTCCCCTCGCCAGTTTCCCGAACTTGTGCATTTTACCGCTAAATGGCCTCTTCGATTGCATTTGTAACACACTGTCTGTTGCAAGAACTTCCTGCAGTCTCTTCTCATGTGTGGTCCCCCGCATTCGAAGCATGCGATCCCCGGGTTTGGCAGATTCCTGCCCACATCCTGCTGTACCATTGCTGTCGTTCCTCCAGGCTCCGTGGGCTGAGTGCTCACCAAGATTTTTGCAGTTCTAAGCAGCTCACTCACATCCAGCGTCTCCACCCCCGGTACCTGCTGCAACCTTTTCGATATTTCTTCCGGGAACCCGGTAACAAAAGTCATCTTGACTACGTGACTCGTGGCATATCCTCTGATGCCCGACAACTCAACCAATCTCCTTATCTCATTCGCATAGACATCCACAGATTCACCAGTCCACCTCTTCTCTTTCAACTTATTAAAGGCCTCGAAAGGCCCCTCTGTGAAAGCTTCGATCAGTCGACCCTTGATGGCGTCTGTGTCACCCTGTTCCCGCTCGCTGAGCTCCAAATAGAGGGCCAGTGCGTCCCCTTCCAGAAACAGTGGTATTACTGCGGCCACATCATCCAGCTTCTGAATCCTTGCTACAAGATCCACTTTTTTAAGCCACGCCACCACATCACCGTCGCCATTAAAGGGCTTAATCATATTGCTTAAGCCTGCGTTGGCCATTGCCGAAATAGCTTGATGTAAAATGGGGGGGGTTCACCTCAAATACACAAACGGAATGTTCAAGAAAGATTATCGCTACAATCCTCTGTCTCTTCTCTCTTGGCTGATCGGGAATCATCTCCCAGCACCCAGAAATGAACCTCGTTTTAGAGATTCCATCTTCACGCACACACGAGATTATGCGAGAACGGACGAAATAAAAATGCTGGCCGCCTTTTCTTTGCCTGAACTCACTCGCTGAGCACCCACGGTAAGACTTCTCTTTCTTGCTTCTAACCACAGGGGGTGATGTAACATGGACAAAAGATAGTTTTAGAACTATTAGCAAAATGGACGATAGAACTGAAAAGCATGAGAAGCACGTTGACAATGTAGTTTCCCTATCAATTTTGGGGACCATAAATATTAAAGAAAAACTTAGTGAGTCCTGCAGACTTTCAATCAATCATCATAACATGAATGTTAAGAAGAACCGTGAAATTTTATCTAAAATAATAGATTGTATTTTCTTTTGTGGGAACTTTGAAACTCCCTTACGAGGACATGATGAAAAAGATGATTCAGTAAATCCAAGTGTATTTAGAGGATTTTTAAATTTTGCATCTTAATTAGATCCAGATTTAAAGAATCACTTAGAAACCAGTAATGTCTTCAAAGGTGTTTCCAAGACTATTCAGAATGACATATTTGACTGTCTTTTACAAATATACCATGATGAAATAAGGGCAGAAATTAGCAAAGCTTCCTTTGTAGCTGTCATGGCTGATGAAATAACAGATGTGTCTGAACATACACAAATGATCATTGTTTTACGGTACGTCTTGGATGAAAAAATACTTGAACGCATTTGGGGATTCTTTATTCCAGAAAACCAAACCGCTGATGTACAACAATTAGATATACTCCTTGAAGGGAATCGCCAAAAACTGATAGCTCAGACATTTGATGATGCAAATGTCATGAAAGGCAAAAAAGCTGGTGCTCAGGCGAAAATAAAAGCAGTTTATAGTAATGCGCATTTCACTCACTGTTATGCGCATCAACTTAATTTAATAATGAGGAATGCAGCAAGCATTACACGAAATGCTAGAATATTTATCTCTAACATTTTGGCTATTCCGACTTTCTTTTCTAGATCACCACAGCGTCTGTCCATTTTTCAAGAAGCATCTGGATGTAAGCATTCTACGTGTATCCGCCACAAGGTGGAAGTTTAACATACATAAATAGAGTTCATGAAAATGTTCAAGCATAAAAAAACTGTCACTGAAATTCAGTCAACATCATATGTAGATGAGACCGTGGCAGAAGCGACAGGAATTCTGAAAGATTTGAACATATTTTGGTTTGAGCTATTTCATAAAATTATGTCTCATGTTGAAATTATTTCTCGGGAAATTAGCATATATAAAGTCAATGAATACATAACAAATTTCAAAACTGCTATTTTAGAGATAAGAAACACCAAATACTGTGAAAATTCTTCACAAACACTCAAGGGCGAAGCTAAAGAACTGTGTGAATATATACCTGTTGATATAACGGACAGATATTCTTCAACTAAACATTTAATACTTGCTAAATTGTTTTACAAGATAAGCTTTGCTAGTTTTAAGAAAAAAAAACTACCTACAGAAGAGATATCCTTGACAACTGAAGCATATCCCATGATTGACAAAGAAAAGTGTGAAACTGAGCTAGAAATATTTTATAGTAGGTCAGATATCCATGAATATTGCAAAGTAATTTATCTCCTGAAATTTATTTTGGAAAACAATTTAAACGATGTTCTTAGTGAAATCACAAAACTCATAAAAATTATCTTGACAATTCCCATGAGATAGAACGTTGTTTTTCAACTCTGAAAAGAATAAAAACTTTTCTAAGGAACACCATGGGTTGCGAAAGACTAAATGCACTTGCAGTGCTTTCAATTGCTAAAAAAGTTCTTCAGCAGTCATTCAGAAGTTAAGGAGAAAATCATCAATTTTTTCTCACAAATTAAAACAAGAAAAATGGAGTTTACTTTCAAATGAATGTAATAAGTAAAATATTTAAAATATTTACATCTATTTAGGATTCCTTTAAGTTATTGTATTTTTATACGTGTGCATACGTATAAATTATGTATAATTTTATGTTTGTTTTATTTTTACACAATATTAAAACAATAGGTGTAACGTGCATCCAGGAGATAAGCGCCCGCGTGTTTGCGTGTTGTGTGGGTACGTGGGAGAGACGGATGAGGGGAAAAAGACTTACCTCGAGACCAGCTCAGCGTTACCGACCAAAAATAGAAAAGAGGGACCAAGATGGCGACCGCCGTCTTTTGTAAAGTATGATGTCTCGCAAAGTCACACGAATTCTCGGAATATGCAAATTTAGCCGGCCCAGAACAACGATAAAAGCGGGTGAGGGGAAAGACGTGGGGGAGTGACGATTGAGTTGGCTGGGGAATCGTGTGGCTGTTGCTTCTTGTGCCGTGTTGAGGATATCTTACCGTGTTAAAGAGAGAGTCGGGCGCCATCTTTAATTTTTCCTTACATTTTTTTTCTTACAAGCTATTTCGGCCATTTGGCCTCTAGGACTATGACCGAGTCGAAATTTGACTTAAAGCTCATACCCGAGTTTGACGGGTCCACGTCCATCGTCGACTGGGTTGAAAGGGTCGAGCTGACGTGCGACCTTTGTGAGGTGAAAAGGGTACACACTGTAATTCCCCTGAGATTGGCTGGGGGTGCCTTGAGTGTATATCAGCAACTCAGTGCTGCCGATAAGGGAGATGTCACTGCAATTAAAGCTGCGCTGTACAAGGCATTTGCCATGGATCCTTGTACGGCCTATGAAAAATTTGCTTCCCGAAAACTTCTACTGGAGGAAAGCGTGGACGTTTTCTTCGCTGAGTTAAAGAAACTCGCAGTTCTGTTCGGTGGAGGGGTGTCGGAGCGGACGCTCGCGTACGCGTTTGTGGCGGGCCTTCCCACTCGTGTGAAGCAGCTACTGAGAGCCTCAACCAGCGTTTCAACAACGACCATGGAACACTTGATGGAACGTGCTCGAGCCATCATCAAAGATGAGGAGGACCTGGGGGAACCAGTTGTGATGGCGACACAGACAGGCCAGATTGGCGCTCGGGAGATTCCGAATCAGAACCCTGCAAGCAATGGGAAATGTTTTCGCTGCGGCCGACGCGGACATTTTGCAAGGAATTGCACCAACAGGGGGCGTGTGCCCTGTTTTAAGTGTGGCGGTTTGGGGCATCTAGCCCAAAACTGTGCGGGAAACGTATCAGGGGAGAGGATGTCAGCGCCGCCCTGCTCCCCGAGCAAAATTTGAACAAGGCGCAACCAGTAATAACCGTCTACGTAAACAGGATACCCTGCTCAGCACTTCTCGACTCAGGCTGTTCGCAGTGAGCACCAGGCTGTGTCCAAGTTGGACTAAGAGGAAGATCAAAGTCACCACGATAGGAGGCGAGACCCAGACATGCTGTGGAGCTGGAACTGTCAAGATCTACACGGACACCGGTGCAGCCACTAAGATCAATGTGCTCGTGACCCAAGGAAATCTCCTGGGGTTTGACCTGTTGCTCGGATACGATGCCATCAAGGCGCTGGGGGGAGTCGCAATTCATCGAGATGGAAAGGTGCGATTCTTAGAGGCCCCAGTGTGTGCAGCGCTCCATATCGATCGGCCGGATTTTACAGTGGACTACGACTCGCGCAAGAGGGCCTGGATTGCATCTTGGAAGTGGACCGAGGGAATGGCACCGACTAAACTCAAGAATGGGGTTGCAGAGTACCCTATACCCAGTGAGGCCCGAGCAGAATACGAAAGGGAACTAAAGGCGTGGATCCAAGATGGCTGGTTAATCCCCTACCCTGAGGACAAGCTTGGGCCTCCGAAGGGTCTAATACCCTTGATGGCAGTAGTCCAGCATAACAAGTCGAAAGTACGGCCCGTGCTGGACTATAGGGAGCTTAACAAGCATATTGAAGCCTACACTGCCGATGCTGACGTATGCGCCAGTAAGTTGAGGGAATGGCGTCAGAAAGGCACTAATGTCTCAATATTGGATTTACGAAAAGCCTATTTACAGGTGCGAGTTGATGAGACGTTGTGGCCGTTCCAGACAGTTTGGTTCCAGGGGCAGAAGTACTGCCTTACACGCCTTGGCTTCGGCCTAAATGTGGCACCACAGATCATGAAGACTATTGTCAACACAGTATTGTCCCAAGAAAAGCCCATGAGGGACTCAACGTCAGCTTACATTGATGACGTATACGTCAATGAAGATGTACAGTCTGCGTCGTGTGTCAAAGAAAAGTTGGCTCAATTTGGTCTGGAATGCAAGAATCCCGAACGTTTAAGGGAAGAAGCACGTGTATTGGGATTGGATGTTTATGAAGAGGATGGCACCCTACAATGGAGGCGTGGCAGTGAAATTCCAAGCATCCCCAACCTCGTTACAAGGCGGACCGTTTTTTCTTGGTGTGAAAAACTTGTTGGTCACTTACCGGTCTGTGGCTGGCTCCGCGCAGCTGTTGGTGTGATTAAACACAGAGCAAATTTAACAACCACGGGTTGGGATGACATATCCGATGATGTCCTACTAACTCTGATGATTAAAGAGACACTGGAGAGAGTGAACAAGAAGGACCCTGCCTGTGGGCGGTGGTGTGTTAACGGAGACAACGTAGGTGTGTGGGTTGATGCCAGTTCTTTGGCGTTGGGAGTATCGTTGGAGCAAGGAGGAAACGTGTTCGAGGATGCGTGTTGGCTGCGGCCCGTAACAGATTCTCAGCATATCAACCTGGCAAAGCTGGACGCTGTTGTAAAGGGGGTAAATCTGGCCCTGCAGTGGCAGTCTAAGAAGTTGACCTTGTACACAGATTCTCTCTGTGTCTACCACTGGGTGTCTGACACACTTTCAGGACGGACACGAATCCGTACCAAGGCAGCAAGCGAAATGTTAATACGGAGAAGGCTAGACACGCTAAAAAACCTGGTATCTGAGTATGGGCTATCACTGAGCGTCACTCTGGTGCCATCACATTGTAATCGTGCTGACCAACTGACCCGTGTACCTCACAAATGGTATGAAGCCGCGAAGATGGGAATGGAGATTACTGCTCGATCTTGTGCAGTTGCAATCGACCCATGTCAAATACAAAAAATTCATGCACAGAGCGGACATCCGGGTATCAAGAGGACCCTTTATTTTGTGAGGCGTGCATACCCAGCAGTGACCAAGATGGATGTCAGACAGATCGTCAGAAATTGTGAGGCTTGCCAGTCTATTGATCCTGCACCAGAGCGATGGCAGAAGGGTCGCTTGGAAGTTGAGAGTGTGTGGCAGCGGCTGGCCATGGATATTACCCATTACAGTGGCAAGCCCTTTCTAACTCTCATTGATTGCGGGCCTACGAGATTTGCGGTGTGGCGGCAGATGACCAGACAGGATTCAGCAAATGTTGTTCGCCACCTATCATCCATTTTTTTTGAGCGAGGTGCGCCGGAAGAGCTCCTGACTGACAATGATGCAGCGTTTTGTAGCCAGCAAGTCCGGCAGTTGTTAGATGAGTGGGGCGTCCGTCTACGGTTGCGATGTGCGCATGTGCCATCAGGAAATGGCATTGCTGAAAGAAGCCATCGCAGCATCAAGAGAATTGCTGCCAGGAAGCGATGTACTATTGCGGAAGCAACATATTGGTACAACATTACGCCAAAGGACGGGACGTCCCCTTCAACCGCACCTGCGAATGCTATTTACACGTACCGAGTCGGAGTGAAGGGAATCAACACTACGCAGCCAACCGACAAGGGAACATATAACAGATATGAAGTGGGAGATCCAGTGTGGGTGCGGCCTCCAGGAAATCGGTGCACCGACAAGTTTAAGCGAGGACACATATCTGGAGTGATTAGCCAGCAGTCTGTTTTGGTCGATGGAACCCCACGACATGTGCGAGATCTTCGCCCAGCTACCGAGGTGCGTCATACAACTACAGAAGAAAGCAGTGAAGCGTCTAGCGATGAGCTGCCGATGCACGGATTCAGTGAGCCCCTTCCAGAGACTGATAGCGATACTTCATCTGATGAGGCGGAACCAGATCCAGAGCCCGAATCTGAAACAGTGAATGTACCTCTTCGCAGAAGCACACGCACTAAAAGGCCACCCCCCCCCCAGTGCTCTCTATGTGATCATCAGATCAGGGGGGAGTGTAACGTGCATCCAGGAGATAAGCGCCCGCGTGTTTGCGTGTTGTGTGGGTACGTGGGAGAGACGGATGAGGGGAAAAAGACTTACCTCGAGACCAGCTCAGCGTTACCGACCAAAAATAGAAAAGAGGGACCAAGATGGCGACCGCCGTCTTTTGTAAAGTATGATGTCTCGCAAAGTCACACGAATTCTCGGAATATGCAAATTTAGCCGGCCCAGAACGACGATAAAAGCGGGTGAGGGGAAAGACGTGGGGGAGTGACGATTGAGTTGGCTGGGGAATCGTGTGGCTGTTGCTTCTTGTGCCGTGTTGAGGATATCTTACCGTGTTAAAGAGAGAGTCGGGCGCCATCTTTAATTTTTCCTTACATTTTTTTTCTTACAATAGGTGTTTTCTTTATAATAGCACCCCCACTAATCTTAGGTACGAGCCGCCACTGACTGGCAGTATTAAAACGAGAATATTTAGATGTTAGTGACATCATTGATAAGATATTCCAAGATATTATCGATTTCTCCCCCAAGGGGGAGAGTTCTTATGAGGATCTTAGTAGTTTCATATGCAAAAGAGCTTCCATTCTGGAAGAACTGGCCAGCTCTCTCGATTGTGATTTCTCTGAGGATGGTTCTGCGGGGGCCCGATTAATGGCCAAAATACTTTTTTTGAAATTTCCGAGAGCATTGAAAGGAGAGCTTATTCAGTTATGCGGCTCTAGAATTCCTTCTCTGTCAGTTTTGATGCAAGACACCAGTGAGGCTATTAAACGCTTGCTAATTAAAAGCGGCGGGTTGCCTGGTTCTTCGGATATCCATCGAAACAATTCTCGGGTAACTGTTTCAAAATCTAGAGCCACTACAACCCGAGATGTTTCTTTCCACATAGATTTAGATTGTCAGTCTCCTTCTGGTTACTCGAGTAAACTACTTCCTCTGATTTGTGTTACCTTTGGTCGAGAAGGAAGAACTATTTCTGTAAACTGCCTATTGGATACTGGCAGTGGCAGAACGTATTTGTCTGGTGATGTCTTGCACTCCTTGGGTTCCTTGAGTTCTGACAGTTTGGATTGTCATTTGAGGCTGACTACTCTTCTTGGAGAATGTGAGCAAATATACAGAGAGGTGAAATTGGATGTGGACTTAGGGTCTGGTCATGTGGGGCACTTCCCGGTACTGGTTGCCAACTCATTGGACCTATCCTTATATCTAAAAAAATTGGCATTTGCTGTTGGAAGAGTTCAAACGAACTGGATGTTCTCTGGCTGGGCAATTTGAGTCTGGCACTGATTTGGTGGCTATAAGTGGAATTATGGGTCTGGATCTGGTGCAACATTTGGGTCCCTTACAGTTGGTGTTTTGTTTGGGGGGTCGGTCATTCTCTGTTCCTGCTGCTTTGATTCCCTTTGGTGAGGTAGACACTTTTTTTCCTACAAATCCTGCCCCTATTTCAAGAGATTCTACTTTGTTCAGTGCAGTGATGGAGAATACTCCCCAAGTGGAATCATTGCATGTTTGCTTCATCTTGGAAGCCGATCCTACCTATGCAGACCCCTGGGTGGATGTCTTTCCCTCTAGCGATGTGGAAAGAGGATTGGAGAAAATGTTCAGCATTGAGTCGTTGGGCATTCAGGATGGAGAAGAGATTTCAGGATATGATCAGGGTATGATTCGGCCGTTCCAGGAATCTATAACATTCAGGGATGGGAAATATCATGTGCAATTACCCTGGCATGCAGATAAGCTCTGGTTCCTTCTAATCATGCTATTGCTTTGCACGTTTTGGATCGTGTGGTCAGGAGCCTGGAGAAAAAGGGGCTGTACCAGGAGTATGTAAATGTATTCCTTCAGCAGCTACGAGAGGACATCATTGAGGAAATACAGGTGGATCCTCAAAATTTTGTGGACTATGTATGGGTACCTCATCGGCCAGTTTTCAAGACGGATCCGGCAGCTACTACTAAAATCACGCCTGTATTTAACTGTAGCTTGAAGGTCGGTGGTTCTGCTTCTCTTAACGAGGCTGCATACTCTGGTGTGAATGACAGGAGATATGTTGGACCTGTTGATGTCTTTTAGATCGAATAAGTTTGTCTTGATTGCAGACATCAGGAAAGCTTTTTTGATGGTTCACCTTGCACTGGAGGCAGACAAGAACAGGTTCTGTTTTTTTTGTGAAGGATGGTGATCGCCTTCGATGTTTCCACTACGCCACGTTGATTTTCGGATTCACCTCAAGTCCCTTTATATTGGGGAGTATCTTGAAGTTTCATGCAGCCCAATATCCCTTTGATGAATGTCGAATTGCGATGGAGAACCAATTCTATGTCGACAACCTGGTGGTTACTGAGTCTGACCCAGCAAAGCTTGTAAGGCTGTATTCCCGGGTTAGGAGGCGGTTGCAGGAAGGTGGATTTGTGGTGCAGTCCTGTAACTCAAACTGCGACAGCCTTAGGGAGGAGATGAGGAAAGATGGTACATTGAGTACTCATGAGGCCGGATGGGAGATGGTGCTCGGGTACCGGTATGATCCTATTTCAGAAAAGCTCTGCACTGCTCCTGTTAAGTGTGATCCGAGTGCATCTACTAAGAGGCAAATCCTTTCGGAATCGGCAAAGGTATTTGATCCCTTATCTCTTTGCCTGCCCGTGACTATAAGGAGTAGGATTTTGGTGAGAGTATTATGGAAGCGAGGTGTGTAATGGGATGAGGAAGTCTCTCCAGAGTTTCAGTCTTCTTGGAGGAACCTGGCAGAAGACTTATCTAAATTGAGTGACATGCATTTCTGCAGACAGGCCCATGACGGGAACTGAACTGGAGAGTTATACCTGTTTTGTGACACTTCTAAAGAAGCATATGGATTTGCAGCCTACTATGTTCAGGACAACAATTCTGCATTGATCTTTGCCAAAGCTCGAGTGGCTCCAGTGAAGGATAAGACATTACCAACTTTAGAACTAATGGCGGTATTTCTTGCTCTGAAGTGTTTGCCCACTATCTTGGTAGGATGCAAGGGTGTCCGCCCTTCTAGGTTGTGTGTGGTAACAGATGCACAAGTAGTACTGTCATGGATTTTATCAGAAACGATGACTAGTAAAATCATCTCTGCTAGAAATAGGTTAAAGGATGTTCTGCTAATGAGCCTGGATTTGGAAACAAACTACGGCATCAGGCCGACCTTCAGGTATGTTTCTACCACCGAAAACCCGGCTGACTTAATCACTCATGGATTAACGATAAGGAAGTTCCGAGACAACTTTGACTTTTGGTACCATGGCCCTTCTTGGTTGCGCGGTGGGGTCTTGACTTGGCCAGAGCAGGAGTTGCCCTGTCTTGATGATAGGTGCCAGCAGATTGTTCGTTCATCAACAAATTTTGCTGAGATTGTGGATGAGGAGTGTGCTTCGGTGATCTCCATGCGCCGGTTCTCTACGTTTACCTGTTTGTTGAGGGTAACTTCTTTAGTCTTCTGATTCATCGGCTTGATGAGGAAAAGGGAAGACAGCTACAACAAGAAAGCCGCAATTTACTTAATAAAATGTTCTCAACAGCAGGAATTTACGGCTGAATTGAATTACCTGCGGAATCCTATGGTAATCGTGTTCAGGCACTTGATCTTTTTCTAGATGAGGAAGGGTTGATCTGCTCGCATGGACGGCTGGACAGATCTTCTCAGTTTTCTTATGAAGTTAAGAATCCCTTGTTGCTGGGCAAGAATCATCACCTGACCCGACTTGTGATATTAGACTGCCATCTTAAATGTTCCCATCTGGGTACAGGATCAACCTTAACGGAATTGAGATGTCGTGGATACTGGGTACCTCAAGGGAGGCAGGCAGTCAAAAATGCCCTGAATTCCTGCACAAGGTGTAAAAGATACAATTCTAGGCCGGTGTTGCCTGAGAACATGGCCAATCTACCAACTTCTCGTGTCGAATTTAAGGTTCCTTATAGGAACACTGGAGTGGACTTCACAGGACATTTTTGGGTGAAGGAGGGTAACAGTGAGAAAAAAATGTATCTGTTGTTGTTCACTTGTTTGAGTGTAAGAGCAGTGCATATAGAGGTGGTGCCAGACATGATTATATTGTCCTTTTTTCAGGCTCTAGTCAGATTTACTAATGCACATGGTGTTCCAGAATCGATTCTCAGCGACAACGCAAAAACCTTTCTGGGTAGTGGAAGACTGTTTAAGTGCCTTTGTCTTCTCCAGGACTACCAGGCCAAATTTGGATCATGTAACATTAAGTGGGAGATAATTCCACTATTTTTCCCCTGGATTGGAGGAGTATGGGAGCGTAGCATCAAGACTTTAAAATCTTGCCTATACAAGGTTATTGGTAGGGGTAAGGTAGATTATTATACCTTCCTAACTATTGTTTCAGATATTTAGCGGGCTGTAAACAACAGGCCCCTTACTTATCAAGAGTCCACTGACAGGCAACCAATGATCATCACACCCAATATGTTTATTAGACCCAATAAAAGCCCTGGTCTATTGGTACCGTTGGGAAGAGATGATCTCTCCACCATGGTTCCTCCCAGCCGGAAAAGGTTGATCGATACGATTGGATTATGAAATGAATGGTTGTCAAGATTTAGAGAACTGTGGTACAAGGAGTACTTCCTTGATCTTAGAGGAAGGATGCCAGGAAGATCTCAGATACCATTTCAGAATCGCATTAAAAGAAATGATGTAGTCTTGGTCAAGAGCCCTTTAAAACCACGAGCCTTTTGGATGTTGGGTACTATACTTGAGGTTCTCCCAGGACAAGATGGAGTGGTGAGGACAGCTCGTGTCAGACAGGGTGATGGTTTGGTGAACGTCCATTCACTAAAGAATTTATATCCAATAGAAATTTCGCAATCTGATGATGACCTTGGGGAAAGTGAACCGAGTCAGGCAGGTGCATCCTCGCCTGTTGCTGCAGGTAGCAGTCAAAATCAGGAATCCTCTAGTTCATTTTCGGAAGAAGATGGCACCATTTGGTTGTGTCCTGCCTGCAATAGACCTCCAGGGAACCAAGATATGATATGCTGCGATTCTTGTGATGAGTGGTATCATTTTGAGTGTGTTGGAATTGACTTGGCTCCACCCGCAAGACAGAAATGGTACTGCAGTGATTGTGCACCTCAAAAGAGACGAAGGGGTAGACCTAGTCTGTTACCTGCTCAATAGAAGTAGTCTTGGGTAGGACTATAAACTACAACCGACAGCGGAGCCTAGGCTAAGGGACAGAATGAGGGTACCCTGAACCACTGTTACCTCCAGGTGGCCCTTGACTGAGGCCTAGCACCTGTTAGTCCCCCTGCAGGGTCACGCCAACTTAGTTTTTTTTATGAAGATATATATATATATATATTGCACTTTTTCTTTTTCTTTTTTTTCTTTTGTTGGGAGAGTGTGGTGAATAATACATAGCTTACCTGAGTGTAGCTGCCGGAGGTGAGGATGCTCTTCCAACAATCAAGAAGAACAATAGCCTTGTGGTTATTTATACTAATAGAGTAAGGTAATTGTTATAAAAACCTTCCTCCTTTGTGAAGAGTCACTTATTCCTTTATTTTATGTTACTGTGGTTACAAGACCTGAGAAGAAAGCCGCAAAGAAGATTGTATTTTTTTTGCAACCTCACTTCAGGTTAGCTACTCTCAGTTATGACTTTTTTTTCCAACAAGAAGTGTTTTTTCTTTTCATATATATACATATATTTTCATATATATACATATATATATATATATATATATATATATATATACATACAAGAAGTGTTTTTCCCTTTTTTTGTTTCGTAATAACACAATAAATGTTAAAACTAAAGTATTTTTCTTTTCTTTTTTTTTTTTAAATAAATATATGGTTTCGTTTTTCGTGTATCCGTGACTTTGTTCCACCTTACACAATCAACTGTATCTACTAGCTTGATTTTTTTCCGAGCAGCACTGATCTTTGGGATTACCTCTTTTTTTTTTTTTTTTTTTTTTCACAATTTGATAATAATATTAATTGTCTTCTCACCTAAACGTTTTTATATCTCCACTCATATTAAATGTCGTTGAATATTTTTTTACAATAAAAACTTTCTTTAAGAAAAAAGTACTTCTTTTTCGTTATCGAAATAAATAATCTCTATATATAAAAGGCAAAATGTGTGTGACCATTTCGTGTATGTCTTCAAAAGGCTTTTCAAGCACACGCTCCCGGGGTCATTACTATCGCTTAAAACTGTGTACATAGGTTCTATATAATAATATCTAGGAATTAGGAAAGCGCGTAGCGTATAGATTTATTTACGTCGATTTTTACAAAATTATTGTTATTTTGGCTTCTCGCGTGTTGATTGGGCTTTTTAGTATAAATAAACTGAAACTAAACTCAAACGACGTGTTCGCGGCATTGCGCCGTGAAAAACGTCCAGAAGCAATCAGCTTTGATCAATCTTGTATATCAGTATATACATAAACTCAGATCTTGTATATCAGTATATGTATAAACTCAGACGCTGCGTGACTTCTATTTGACCTTCTTAATTAGGTAAAATGGAAGCAGCCAAGTTAACTTTTATTACGCACGCCTGTTTTTATAGTTACATAAATAAATTCAAACACATCTACACTGTATGTCGCGGTGGCCCAATGGTAACATCGCACGTTTTTTTTTCTCACACATTAATTTCCAACTCAAGGCTACAGGTTCGATTCTCATACTCACCAACCAAAACATTTTTTTATTATTATTTAACCCCCCCCCCGGAGTTTTGATTTACCTCAAGACACCCGGGCATCGCCGGGTACCCCCCGCTAGTCTTCTCTTCTAATATATAAAAGGCAAAATGTGTGTGAGTGTGTGTGTGTGTTTTGTTTGTATGTCTGCTAAAAACTTTTGACAGACACAACAAAAATTAACAAACTTGGTATCATATGAAAGCCCCAGCCTTTGGATAACAAATATCGAAAAATTAGCCCAAAAGGACCATCAGAAGTGTGTCAGCTGATCGATTTTCTACAGGGGGGGGGGGGCCCAAAATAACGTGACATTTTAATGATATTTATACGTAATTTATTAAACGCTGAGTCATGTCACGTGACCCTGTTTCAAACATTAAAATACACAATAATCCGGTCTTTATTGTAGTTTTTAGTTAAAAAATACTTTATTAAATGGATATCTATTTTTAACCCTCAGATTTTTTCCTGTGCCCTACAAATAAGGTTCTGAGGCAGGTTTTAGCTTCTTTTCCTTGATTTTTTTTAGCCTACATTAAAAAATGCCTTTCTTGACGAATACCATGGCTTTTCGGAAGGTGGTGAACACCAAACCATGTTTTTACTTCTGAAAAAATTAGCCCTTGGTCTAGAAAATATTATGCTAACCAAGCTAGCTCTGTCATCTAGCTCTCTTAAATCTGGAAAAATAGCTTATTTCGGCTGACTTTAGCAAATAAATGATTTAGCAAATAATGTACATAATATGTGTATATTAAACTGTGTTTTTCTCTTAAGATTTATAATTTAATACACATAATATGTGACTGCAAAGTCGTCAGTAACCCATTTTTGACGTTTTTACTGAAATTTACGACTGTGGCAATTTTGCACAAATTATACCTAATTCAACAAAAAGAAAGCCAGAAATAAAATTTCCACGTTACTAGGTATACAAAAATTGTTGCAAATATTCTGTACTTTTTTTAGTGTTGCACAGTGTAATTAGATATGATAGTTAAACGAAAAATAACAAGAAAAAAATGTGAAGTAAAAAAAAAAATATGCTTACAAAAAATATTAACCATCGATGCTTTTACTAAAAAAAAAACAAAGCGAGACGCCATTTTCCATTATATTAATATACAATCATTGTTATAATATGCAAGTGACCTCCCTTGAGTGTAGCTTAATATCTGTACTAGCAAAATACCCGGCATAGCCCAGGATTGGATAAAGTAGGTGTATATGCACTAGCAGAACAACCGGCATCGCCCGGGATTGTATGACATAGGTGGATGTGTACTAGCAGAATACCAAGTGTCGCCTGTGATTGTATGATATAGGTGAAGTATAGGTCCGATTCAACAATTTTGAAGGTGCTTGTGCAGTATAGGTCCGATTTGAACAATGTTGATGGTGCTTGTGCATTATAGGTCCGATTTGACAATTTTGAAGGTGCTTGTGGATTATAGGCCGATTTGACAATTTTGAAGGTGCTTAAACAGTATAGGTCCCATTTGACAATTTTGAAGGTACTTGTGCAGTATAGGTCCGATTTGAAAAATTTAGACGGTGCTTGTGCAGTTTAGGTCCAAGTTGAAAAATTTATAAAGTGCTTGTGCAGTATAGGTCCAATATGAAAAATTTAGAAGATGCTTCTGCATTATGGGTCCGATTTGAAAAATTTAGAAGGTGTTTGCGCAGTATACATGTAACAATATGCAAGTGACCTCCCTTGGATGTAGCTTCATTATCAGCTACAATTAGATTAATATACAATCATTGTTATAATATGCAATTTTCCTCCATTGGGTGTAGCTTCATTGTCGAATTACATTATATTAATATACAATAATTGTTATAATATGCAAGTGACCTCCCTAGAGTGTAGCTTCATTGCCGAATTCCATTAGATTAATATACAATCATTGTTACAATATGCAAGTGACCCCTGAGTGTAGCTTCATTGTCGAATTCATTTAGATTTATATACAATCATTGTTATTATATGCAAGTGACCTCCCTTGGATGTAGCTTCATTGTCAAATACCATTAGATTAATATACAATCATTGTGATAATATTCAACTTGCCTCCCTTGGATTAAGCATTATTATGGAATACCATTAGATTTATATACAACCATTGGGGTAATATGAAGTGACCTCCCTTGGATTCATTGTCATATTCCATTAGATTAATATATAATCATCGTTATAATATGCGAGTGAACTACCTTGGGTGTAGCCTTATTGTCGAATCCATTAAATTAATATACAATCATTGTCATAATATGTAAGTGAGCTCCCTTGGGTGTAGCTTCATTGTTGAATACCATTAGAATAATATACAATAATAGTCATTTTATGTAATTGACCCCCATTGGATGTAACTTCATTGTTGAATACCATTAGATTAATATATATAGTCATTCTCATAATATGTAAGTGACCTCCTTTGGATGTAGCTTCATTGTCGAATACAATTAGATTAATATAAAATAATTGGTATGATATGTAAGTTACCTCCCATGGATGTAGCTTCATTGTCAAATTCTATTAGAATAATACAATCATTATAATATGCAAGTGATCTCCCTTGGGTGTAGATTCATTGTCGAATTCCATTACATTAATATACAATCATTGGTATAATATGCAAGTGATCTCGGCATCACCCGGGATTGTATGACATAAGTGGATGTGTACTGCAGAATACCAAGTGTCGCCTGGGATTGTATGATATAGGTGAAGTATAAGTCCGATAGGACAATTTTGAAGATGCTTATGAAGTATAGGTCCAATTTGAAAATATTTGATGGTGCTTGTGCATTATAGGTCCGATTTGACAATTTTTAAGGTGTTTGTGGATTATAGGCCGATTTGACAATTTTGAAGATGCTTGTGCAGTAAAGGTCCCATTTGACAATTTTTAAGGTGCTTGTGCTGTATAGGTCCAATTGGAAATATTTAGACGGTGCTTGTGCAGTATAGGTCCAATTTAAAAAATTTAGAAGGTGCTTGTGCAGTATATGTCCGATGGGAAAAATTTAGAAGGTGCTTGCGCAGTATATATGTTACAATATGCAAGTGATCTCCCTTGGATGTAGCTTCATTATCAGATTCCATTAGATTAATATACAATCATTGTTATAATATGCAAGTGACCTCCCTTGAGTGCAGCTTAATATCTGTACTAGCAAAATACCCGGCATAGCCCAGGATTGGATAAAGTAGGTGTATATGCACTAGAAGAACAACTGGCGTTTCCCGGGATTGTATGACATAGGTGGATGTGTACTAGCAGATACAAAGTGTCGCCTGGGATTGTATGATATAGGTGAAGTATAGGTCCGATTCAACAATTTTGAAGGTGCTTGTGCAGTATAGATCCGATTTGAAAATATTTGATCGTGCTTGTGCATTATATGTCCGATTTGACAATTTTGAAGGTGCTTGTGGATTATAGGCCGATTTGACAATTTTGAAGGTGCTTGTGCAGTATAGGTCCCATTTGACAATTTTGAAGGTGTTTGTGCAGTATAGGTCCGATTTGAAAAATTTAGAAGGTGCTTGCGCTGTATATATGTTACAATATGCAAGTGACCTCCCTTGAGTGTAGCTTCATTGTCGAATTCATTTAGATTAATATACAATCATTGTTACAATATGCAAGTGACCTCCCTTGAGTGTAGCTTCATTGTCGAATTCATTTAGATTAATATACAATCATTGTTACAATATGCAAGTGATCTCCCTTTGATGTAGCTTCGTTTTCAAATACCATTAGATTAATATTCAATCATTGTGATAAGATTCAACTTGGAATAAGTGTCATTATCGAATACCATTAGATTAATATACAATCATTGGGGTAATATGCAAGTGACCTCATTTGATGTAGATTCATTGTCGAATTCCATTAGATTAATGTACAATCATTGTTATAATATGCGAGTGAACTACCTTGGGTGTAGCCTTATTGTCGAATTCCATTAAATTAATATACAATCATTGTCATAATATGTAAGTGACCTCCCTTGGGTGTAGCTTCATTGTTGAATACCATTAGAATAATATACAATCATTGTCATAATATTTAAGTGACCTCCCTTGGATGTATAGTCATTGTCGAATTTCATTAGAATAATATAAAAACATTGGTGTAATATGCAAGTGACTTCCATAGAGAGTAGCTTCATTGTCGAATACCATTAGATTAATATGCAATTGTTTTCATACTATGTAAGTGATCTCCATTGAGTGTAGCTTCATTCTAGAATTCCATTATATTAATATACAATTATTGTCATAATATGCAAATGACCTCCCTTAGATGTAGCTTTATTCTCGAATACCATTACATCTATATACATTCATTGTCATAATTTGTAAGTGACCTCCCTTGGATGTAGCTTCATTCTCGAATGCCATTACATTTATATAAAATCATTGTTATAATATGCAAGTGACCTCCCTTGGATGTAGCTTCACTGTCAGATTCCATTAGAATAATATACAATCATTGTTTTAATATGGAAGTGACCTCCCTTGGATGTAGCTTTACTGTCGAATAGCATTAGGTTGATATACAATCATTGTTATTATATGCAAGTGACCTCCCTTGAATGTAGCTTTGTTGTCGAATACTATTAGAATAATATACAATCATTGTTATAGTATTAAAGTTACCTCCCTTGAATGTAGCTTCATTGCCGAATACCTTTAGAATAATATACAATCATTGTTATAATATGCGAGTGACCTCCCTTGGGTGTAGCTTCGTTGTCTAATACCATTAGATTAATATACACTCATTGTTATAACATGCGAGTGACCTCCCTTTGGTGTAACTTAATTGTCGACTACCATTAGATTATGCAAGTGGCTTCACTTGGCTGTAGTTTCATTTTCTAATACTATTAGATTGATATACAATCATTGTTATAATATGCAAGTGACCTACCTTGGATGTAGCCTCATTGTCGAATACCATTAGATTAATATGCAATCAATGTAATATTATGCCAGTGAACACTCTAGGATATAGCTTCATAGCTGGATATTTGTACTAGCATAATACCCAGCGTTGCCGGGGATTGTATCAGAAAGGTGGATATATGTATTAGTAAAATACACGACGTTGCCTGGGATTGGATGACATGGGTGGGATGTTTACTAGGAGAATTCCTAGGATGGATCAGATTTGTGCTAAAAGAATGCCCCATATAGGAACATGGTGTGATTATGTCATAAAATAATGAAAAATTATTGTCCAGATTAGTAACATATCACAGAATTATGAAAAATGATGAAATGCGAGTTATTTGTTGGTGTGTTTATAATGAAATAACACGCCAGGCAATGTCACAAATAATTATTTTAGCAAAGGAAAGGATATTATGTGGGCTAAATTATGAAAGACGATTGTCGAAATTAGTAACATATCCAAGAATTATGAAAAGTGATTAAATGTAAGTTTTTAGATTGGGGTTTTATGATGAAATGAACAGTCCAGATATAGTATTAAAACTAATATTTTATTAAGAGGGGGTTGATTATGTGGGTTACATCATTAAAAATGATTGTAGAAATTAGTAACATATCCAAGAAAAGTAAAAAAGTATGAAATGTGAGTTATGTGATTGGTGTGTTTGTAATGAAATTACCAGCACAGACAATGTCTCAAATGTATTAATTTAGTAAGAGGAAGGGGATTATGTGGGTTTACGCATGAAACATGATTGTCAAAATTAATAACTTATCCAAGAATTATGAAAAATTATGAAATGTTAGTTATTTGATGTGCATATTGGTAATGAAATAGACACCCTGGACAATGTTGCATGGTTGTTATTTTAGTAAGAATGGGGTGATTATGCATGTTAAATCATCGAAAATGATTGTCGAAATTAGTAACATATCCAAGAAGTATGAAAAATGATAGAATTTGATTTGTGTGTTTATCATGAAATAACCAGTATCAATGTCTCAAAGTTTTTATTTTAACAAGAGGAGAGGGGATGATGTGGGTTAAATCATGAAAAACAATTAGAAAAATATACAATTATTGTCATAATATGCGAGTGACCTCCCTTAGGTTTAGCTTCATTGTCGAATTCCATTAGATTAATATACAATTGTTGTTATAATATGTAAGTGACCTCCCTTGGGTGTAGCTTCATTGTCGAATACCATTAGATTAATATGAAATCATTGTTATATTATATAAGTGAACTCCCTTGAGTGTAGCTTCATTGTCGAATACCATTAGAATAATATACAATCATTGTTATAATATTTAAGTGATGTCCCTTTTATGTAGCTTCATTGTCAAATACCATTAGAATAATATGCAATCATTACTTTAATATGCAAATGACCTCCCTTGGATGTAGCTTCATTGTCAAATATCATTACATAAATATACAATCATTGTTATAATATGCGAGTGAGCTCCCCTGAATGTAACTTCATGATGGGGCGGTTAAGTCGTAAAATCATGAAAAATTATTGTCCAAATAAATAACATATCCAAGAATTATGAAAAATGATGAACTGTGAGTTATTTGATGCATGTGTTTGTAATGAAATAAACAGCCCAGATATTGTCTGAAAGTTAGTATCTAAGTAATGAAAAAAAAAACCCAGCCAGACAATGTCTCAAAGTTATTATTTTAGTAAGAGGAAGGGGATTATGTGGGTTAAATCATGAAAAAATGATTGTCGAAATTAGCAACATATCCAAGAAATATGAAAAGTGATTAAATGTAAGTTATATGTGTTTATAATGAAATAAACAGCCCATATATAGTCTGAAAGCTATTATTTTAGTAAGAGGGGGTGAATTATGTAGGTTACATGATAAAAAATGTTCGTAAAAATTAGTAACATATCCAAGAACTATTAAAAATGAGTAAATTTGAGTTATTTGTTTGGTGTGTTCTTAATCAAATAGAAAGCCAAGATGATGCATTAAAGTTATAATTTTAGTAAGAATGGGGCTACAATTAGTGTTAAATGAAGAAAAAGTATTATCGAAATTAGTAAAATATCCAAGAATTATGAAAATTGATGACATGTGAGTAATTTTATTAGTATGTTTGTAATAAAATAGACAGCCCAGACAATTTCTCAAATGTATTATTTTAGTGGGCGATAATGTTGGGTAACTCATGAAACATGATTGTCGAAATAAGTAACATATCCAAGAATTATGAAAAGTTATGAAATGTAAGTTATTTTATTTCTGCTTTTATAATGAAATAAACAGCCGAGGAAAAGCCTCAGAGTTATTTCTTTAGAAGGCCGGGGTAAATTATGTGGGGTTAATCATGAAAAATCACTGTTAAAATTAGTAACATAGCCAGGAATTATGAAAAATGATCATATGTGAGTTATTTGATTGGTGTGTTTGTAATAAAATAACTAGCCAGATAATATCTGTAAGTTATAATTTTAGTAAGAGGAAAAGGGATTATGTGGGTTAAATCATGAAAAATGATTGTCAAAATTAGTAACACATCCAAGGCTTATGAAATATGATAAAATGTGAGGTATTTGATTAATATGTTTGTAATGAAATAACCAGTCAGACAATCTCACAAAGTAATTATTTTAGCGAAAGGAAATGATATTATGTTGGTTAAATTATAAAAAAACGATTGTCGAAATTAGTAACATATCCAAGAATTATGAAAAGGGATTAAATGTAAGTTATTGGATTGACGCGTTTATAATGAACTGAATAGCCCAGATATAGTCTTAAAGTTAATATTTTAGTAAGAGGGGGTCGATTATGTGGGTTGCATAATTAAAAACGATTGTTGAAATTAGTAACATATCCAAGAATTATGAAAAATTATAAAATGTGAGTTATTTGATTGATGTGTTTATAATGAAATAACCAGCAAGACAATATGTCAAAGTTATTGTTTAGCAAGAGGTGAGGGAATTATGTGGGTTAAATAAAATAAAACGATTGTCAAAATTTGTAACATATCTAAGAATTATGAAAAATGATAAAATATGGGTTATTTGATTGGTGTGTTTATATAATGAAATAAACAGCCCAGATATTGTCTGAAAGTTTTTATTTTAGTAAGAGGGGGTTCGATTATGCGGGTTAAATTTTAAACAATGATTGTCGAAAATAGTAACATATCATAGAATAATGAAAAATGATTAAATGTGAGTTATTTCATTGGTGTGTTCGTAATGAAATAGACAGGCTAGAAGATGTATCAAAGTTGTTATTTTTGTAAGAGGAACGGGATCATATCGGTTAATGGGGGGGGCGATTATTTGGGTTACTTTATTAACAATAATTCTGGAAATTAGTAACATATCCAAGAATTATGAAAAATGGTAAAATGTGAGTAAATTGATAGGTGTGTTTGTAATGAAAAAAAACAGCCATACAATGTCTAAAAGTTATTATTTTAATAATAGGAGGTGGCGATAATGTGGATTAACTCTTGAAAATTATTGTCGAAATTAGTAACACGTCCAAGAATTATGAAAAATAAAGTTTTAGTTATTTGATTGGTGTATTTATAATGAAATAAACAGCCCAGTCAATGTAGCAAATTTATGATTTTAGTTAGAATTGGGCGATAATATGTGCGCGCTCATTAAATTTGATTGTCGAAATTCATAACATATCCAAGAATTATGAAAAAATGATGAAGTGTGAGGTATTTTATTGATGTGTTTGTAATGAAATAAACAGCTGAGAAATGTCTCAAAGGTATTATTTTAGTAAGAGGAGAGGGATTATGTGATTGAACTCAGAAAAAATGACATTTGAAATTAGCAACATATCCAAAAATTATGAAAAATGATGAAATGTGAGTTATTTGATTGGTATATTCATAATGAAGTAGACATACCAGACAATTTATGAAAGTTATTATTTTAGCAAGAGGTGGCAATTATTTGGGTTACTTCATTAAAAATAATCGTCGAAATTAGTAACATATCCAAGAATTATGAAAAATGATATAATGTGAGTTACTTTGTTGGTGGGTTTGTAATGAAATAACCAGCCATACAATGTCTAAAAGTTATTATTTTAGTGATAGAAGGGGGCGATAATGTGGATTTACTCATGAAAAATGATAGCAGAAATTAGTAACATACCATAGCCTATGTATCAAAGTTTTTATTTTAGTAAGAGTGGAGGCAATAATGTAAGTTAAATCATGTGACATGGTTGTTGAAATTAGTAACATATCAAAAAATTATGAAAAATGATTAAATGTGAGTTATTTTGATGATGTATTTGTAATGAAAAACCAACCAAGACAATGTCTTAAAGTTATTATTTTAGACAGGTGAGCGATAATGTGGATTAAATTGTCGAAATGGGTAACAATCCAAGAATTATGGGATTCAACGAGATACTTACAGATTACCAGGAGTCACCCTGAATTCAATGAGATACATGCAAATGTATGCAAGCAGAATACATTGTCAGCTGGGATGTAATGAGATAGATGCAAATATATACTAGCAGAATACATGGCGTTTCCTTGGATTGAACTAGATTGATTGAAATATATACTAACAGAATACCTTGCGTCGCCCAGGATTTCATGAGATTGATTGAGATATATACTAGCAAAACACCCAGCATTGCCCGGGATTGAATGAATTAGGCGAGAATATATATTAGCAAAATACCTGGAATCGCTTGGAATTTGATGAGATAAATGTGTTGCATATTACCTGTCCTTGCATATACATGCTGTAAATTACCTAACCTAGGTAAAATACAATTATTTCATATGTGTAATACCCGTCTTATGTAGGTAAAATATTCTTTTGCTCGAAATAGCAAATGATACATAAACATACAAAATTCCTCTTTCATAAGAATAATCAATTTTTTCATTGTGTGTACGGTCCCGAGCAACGCCGGGTAGCCCCGCTAGTATATAATATAAAGCTGAATGCGCACGCGTATGTGTATGTGTGTGTCTGGTCACGAATAGGCTCCTATATGGTTGACTATTTTAAAAACTAATTACACATCGAGACACATGAATGGGTATGGTTGATCTGGCAGAACGGTGGTTCATTAAAATTGTGGGGTTTGCATTGGCGCCTGGTCCACAAAGTATGGAAATAAAAAATTTTAAAATTGAAACAAAAACGTTTACAAGTGTTTTTGATACAGATGTACATAATAATACTTTGATAACTATGTTTCAACTTAAATAGGGATTGTGTAATAACATTGTGGGGTCTGCGTTCGCGCCTGGCCTCAATAGAATGGAAATAGGAACAAACTTTAATAAAGACTTTTCATATCTATCTGCGTAAGTATACTTTGATAATTATGTTTCAATTTGAATAAATATGGTATAATAAAATTATGGGGTGTACGTTCGCATCTGACCTCCATAAAATGGAAATATGTCACAAAGTTTAACAGGGTTTTTAAATTAGATTCACAGAATATTGTGATAAGTATTTCAGTGTGAACAGGTATGGTATAATAAATTATGGGGTTTATCTATTTTATTTTTACTTTCATCATATTTTGCTTTGGTTTTGATACCCCCAAATGCAACCCAAATTTACAACCCTTCCTTTTCATACCCTATATATATAAAAGCGAAAATGTGTATATGTATGTTTGTATGTATGTATGTATGTTTGTATGTATGCATGTGTGTTTGTGTGTCCGCTAAAACAACTTTCGACAGACAGAACAAAAATTCACAAACTCGGTATCATATTGCAGCCCCATCCTTCGCCCGAAAAATATCGAAAAATTGGCCAAGAACGTTAATTTTTTCACCTGAAGTCGACAATTTTCGACAGGGGGGTCAACAAAAACGGTCCTCTAGTGACGACGACCAATTCTACGCATGCGTTAGATGACGCCATGACCTGATTTACTTTAAATAGTTGAAGAACTGACTAAGTTTCATGTATGTCGCGTTAGTTCAGTTTGTTAGCGCGTTGGGTCATTATCTAAACGTTTTGGGTTCGAATCGTGGTGTGAGATGTCTTTTTTTTCGATGTTTAACATTAAAATATTGAACCAGTGTTATTTAAGCCATTTTCACGTAACGTTCGTTTTTCTGTTTTTGATTTACTTCACTTATTCTTAGCGACACCCAAAAACACCCGGGTCCCACCGATTTTTTAAATTTTAATATCGAAACAGGCTCATTTAAGCCATTTTTCACATGCTTATTTTTGTTTGTTTGTTTTAACGTTTGTTTTTCTGTTTTCTTTTTTGTTTTTTCGATTTTTACATTTAACATCGTTAGTTTTCTGTGTTTTTTTTTTCGATGTTTTGATTACCCCCCTCCTGCTTAAGTGTTAACGTTCGTTTTTATGTTTTCTTTTTTTTACTTCACTTATAAAAAACAAACCTGGTCATTGACCTCATTTGCTGAATAGCTATTGCTTACGTCACGTCGTCGTCGTCGTTGTCATCGTAACGCTCTACGACTTCCGTGCGGGCACCTGTTAATTTGGTTCTTATTTAAATAAATTCAAATATCTTTCAGTAACTCATTCTTGCTGGCCGAACGGTTCATGTTTTTTTTACATTTTATTTTCAAACTTTGCCTCAGGGCTTCGGGTTCGATCCTACCCCCTCCCCAGTTTCTTTTTTATTTAAGAGCACACACATCTCCAAACACCCGGGCAACGCCGGATACCCTCGCTAGTCTATGAATATAAAAGCGAAAATTTGTGTATGTATGTTTTTATGTATGTATGTTTTTATGTATGTATGTATGTGTGTTTGTATGTCTCGCAAAAACTTTCGACACGGGTCACGGATTTTTGCCAGATTCGTATCATTTTAAAGTTCCAACTTTCGCCCGAGAAATATCAAAAAACTGACCAAAAACGTTAATTCCTTCACCTTGAAATCAGCATTTTTCTACAGGGTGGGGTCAGCAAAAACTGTCCTCTCATGACGAGTTTGGTTCTACGCATGTGTCATACGACGTCGGAACATGATTTACTTTAAATATTTGAAAAAGGGACACAATTTTGTCAACGTCGTCTTAGCTCAGTTGATTAGAGCGCGGCCTCACTATCTAAAGGTTTTGGGTTCGAATCGTGGTGTGAGATGTCTTCTTTTTTTAAATTTTAATAGTGAAACAGGGTTATTTAAGCCAGTGTTTTCTTTCAGATTTTTTAAAGAAGTTTTAACTTTCGTTTTTCTTTTTTGCATTTTCTTTTTCGTTTTTCCCATTTTTACATTTAACATCGTTCGTTTGCCTTACGTTAATTTTTTTTTTGTGTTTTTTTTCGATATATTTACTTCGCTTATTCTTATGTCTTGATTAACACCTCCCACCCCCGCCCGAGCACACACACACCTCCAAACGCCCGGGCAACGCCGGGTACCCCCGGGGTTATTTAAGCTATTTTTCACGTGTTTTTTTTTTTGTTTTTATTTTTCAGATTTTTTAAAGTAGTTTTAACGTTCGTTTTTCTGTTTTCTTTTTTTGTTTTCCCATTTTTATATTTAACATCATTCGTTTGCCTTACGTTCGTTTTTTGGGGCGTTTTTTTCGATTTTTTAAAGTTTTAAAATATTTACTTCGCTTATTTTTATGCTTTGATTAACATCCCGCCCGAGCACACACACCTCTAAACATCCGGGCAATGCCGCTAGTAGATAATAAATGTTAAACAATAAAACCATGTTTTTGATAACATAATTAGCAATAACAAAAAATAATAAAAACAAAACTTGAAATCACAATAAATGAAAATAATTGCTTTTTTTTTTTTTTTTTTTTTTTTTTTTCTGCGAAATTGCTTTCTGGCCGCAATTTTAAATTTAGACGGTTATCCTTTACGGAGATGGTCCCGACGTCCGCCTCGTTCTGAGTTTGGGGAGAGGCCGTCTGACGTAGGTGGTGTCGAGGCAGAAAATTACCCTAACCCTAAAATATGCGATATGTCACAGACAGAGTCTTTTACAAATATTGTGAAGCAAATCACAGAATTTTACAGCGTTAACTAACCACGTGGAACTATTCTAATCATGTGGACTGCATTTTTGTTTTTAAATTCTAATTATTTGAACTGTTTATTTTGTAAAATTCCAATTATTTGAACTGTTGAATTATCAAAAATTTGAACTGTTTATTTTGTAAAATTCTAATTATTTGAACTGTTTAAAATAAAAAAAATAAAAATTCTAATTATTGGAACGGGTTTTTTTCTCCTTAAGTTAACAACTGGGCACGTTATTGAAGGGGTAATTTTCTGCCTCGACACCGCCTACGTCAGACGGCCTCTCCCCGAGCTCAGAACGAGGCGGACGTTGGGACCATCTCCGTAAAGGTTATCGAGTAAGTAATACTTGAATTTAATTGCTTCCATATGTGTTTTGTTTTTGTTTTGTTTTTTACTACTATGTTTCGCTTTGATTTGATAAAAATAAATAAAACGTTGCAAATACATTGTTATTGCCAAAATTAAACTTAGACGTCAAAAAAAAAAACGGTTTGGAGACTTCATAAAAAAAAGTGAATATTAAGAAAAATATTAATGTATCTAGAAAATATTAAGATTTTTTTAAACAAATTATGCTGTGGAATGTCACTCTTCGAGTGTTGATTTCTTCCTAAGTACACGGTTGCCTCTCTAGTCTAAGGATTATTTATTTATTTGAAAATCGATTACCTATTCCTGATATTGCAACTTTATTCCCTTGGCAAGAACACGGCTTCACGTTTAAAAATTCTTTGTGAAAATCTATAATTTTCTGCAAACAAAACATATTTACTAACGTTTTATCTGCAAGTACTAAAGAACTGACTTTGGCTTTTTTATGAAATTAAAATATCGTGAATAAAAATTGTAGGTACTTGTACAGTTTAATCAAGACATTCAAAAGTAAAAATATCAACAAAAAAAAAAGGTTATATTGTACGTATCCATTTTGGACTGAAGATCTCCGAAAAAAAAATTCATTTAATTTGATCAAGTAGTTTGTTTTTTTGTTTGTTTGTTTTTTTTTACAGCAAAAAACACGTTTTTATGAGAGCGCGTTGAAGTCAGCCATTATGAAATTTGTTGAACACACCACGGGGAGATAACTCCAGTTAAAGCGCTGACACTCCCTCCCCATCTTTATGACTACTTTTCTTCCTAAAAACCGAACATTTAGCTTGTTATTATTACAAATTGTTTTATCGCTGTAAAATAAAAACTACTTGAAAATATTGTGATTATTAACAATAACCGTTTTATTAAGTGAATTTTTTTTTTCGGAGAACTTCGTTCCATAACGAATACGTACAATATAACCTTTTTTTCGATATTTTCATTTTTTTAATGCCTTGATTAAACTGTACAAGTACCAAATTTTATTTTAAAATATTTCTTTATTTTTTACGAAACATCTACAGTGCCGGCTAATAAAATTGGGTTTGTTTTGCTATACACACATATTCGAAAAAGGTATATTAAAAAAAAAACCCAAAACAAAAATATATAACAAATAAATGCTATCAAAGGCAAGATAAATTACTTTTCTATCTAAATGGATAAGTTTTTAGTATTTTTATTTAATGACTGTTTAATCAGTTCGAAAAACATACAGTGTTATTGAGATATTGCGGCGGTGGTGAACGTTAAGTTTGTGAAAATGAGTTAAAATTAAAAAATTTATACAAAATACTGTTAGAAACTCAATATATGTTACTGTGGCATAGGCTGACATAGTCATGGGATTTTTTAGTTTGGACTCATTTTTCCAAACTTAACCTATTCAACAGCAAGCTGGCCACCATTTGTCTTTTTTAAAATATATTGATAAACACTGTATGATTTTTGAACCGATTAAACATGTTACATCAAATAAAAACACTAAAAACTTATTCAGTTAGGTAGAAAAGTAACTTATCTTGCTTTTGATAACATTCATTTGTTATATATTTGTTATTTTGACAACTTTTTCGAATCCATCTGTATAGTAAAACAACCCATGAATATTATTCAAATAAACATTAATTTTTCCAATTAACAATATTTTCATTGAATTAAATATTGATTATTCAGTATTTTAGCAAAGAAAAAAAAATTGACTGCAAACAAATATTAATTAAAATATTGTGATTATTAACAATAATCGTTTTATTTTAAGACTTTACTTTATATTTTATTTAAAATCCCATAAATCAAGGTTAATAAATTATATATATATATATATATATATATATATATACTAGCATGGGTGCCCGGCGTTGCCAAGGTGTTTGTAGGTGTGTGAAAAAAAAAAAAAGGCAGGCTGGAACCCGTGACGCGAAGGCTGAAAAGCAAGTGAAAGAAAACTTTACATCTTACTGCAACGCTATGACGTGACAGGAAGTGTAAAATCTTGAAATTTTCAATCAAAAAGTTGACTTACAGAAATGGATAGTAAAGTGAATGAGTTCATGCAGGCACAGAAATGAACGTCTGGCTGCAGGCCAGTTAAGCTTCCCGCTTTCTGCCATTTATTTATTTGTTTCCCCACGATGTTGGGGGACCCCCCCCCCAGTGGGCAAATGAATAGCAATTGTCTGATATGAAGGGTTTCCCCCACATTGATCAAAGCTAATTGACTTTCTGGATGTCCCGGCCAGTAAGGTCAGCAAACTCATTCACTTTGATTAGTTTCACTTTATTTATACAAAAAAGCCAAACAAACATGTAAAAGGACAGAAAAGAGCAAATTTTTAAAAAGTCAGTCAAAATAAATGTAGAGACGACGTCCGTTTTCATATCTGAGGTAATCTAGGAAGAAGTATGAGGAAAGTTTGAAATAAATGGAACCAACGTGAAAACCCCCATGAAAAAAACCTTTCGTGGACTTTTATATTTATAGATATTGAAATTTATATATATAGATATTGTAATTTATATATAGAGATATTGATATTTATATATAGAGATATTGAAATTTATAATATAAAGCTGAACGTGTGTGTGTGTGGTCACGAATAGGCTCCTATATGGTTGACTATTTTACAAAACTGATTGCATATAATGATAGAAGATCAGTATGGATGGGTATGTTTCATCTGGCAGAACAATGGTTCATAAAAATTGTGGGGTCTGCGTTCGTGCCTGGCCCCCAAAGTATGGAAATAAAAAATGAAAAAAAAAAAATGTTTACAAGGGTTTTTGATATAGATGTACATAAGAATACTTTGATAAGTATGTTTCAACTTAAATAGGGATGGTATAATAAAATTGTGGTGTCTGCGTTCGCGCCTGTACTCCATGGAAATATGGCACAAACTTTAACAAAGACTTTTCATATCTATTTGCCAAAGTATACTTTGATAATTATGTTTCAGTTTGAAGAAATATGGTATAATAAAATTATTGGGTGTTCATTCGCACCTGACCTCCATAAATATGTCACAAAGATTAACAAGGTTTTTTAAAAGGGGTGAGGGTCCACAATAACACCTTAACTTTAATCTTAATTCACGTTAGCTTTTATTTATTTTTTTGAGTTGAATCATATTTTGTCGAATAAATTCACCTCATAAATTCACGTTCTTATTAAAGTGAAAGCCAAAAAAAAAGTCAGAACTTTAGACAATTCTCGACACAAATTTTGCATAACTCTGTTTTTTTCCTTCTCCACTTGCACATGGCAGTCTTTCGAAAATAGATAAATAATAAAAAATAAGAACGTTACTTGTTATTATGTCAAAAGAAGGAAAAAATCCTGCTCACGTGCTTACGTGTCTTTTTAAAAACATTTACATAACCTTTTTATTTATATATCTGTTTAAGTTTTTTTTTTTTTTTTTTTTTTTTTTGTCAGTGTAGTAGAAGGAATTCAGTTGATTTCTGCATGTTCTTTACATTAAAATAGTACAACCCTGAATCCAATGGTGCCATAGTACACTGTTCATTATTTAATTTAATTATCTTTACTTTCATCATATTTTGCTTGGGGTAAAATTTTTGAGAATCAAAACCTATCTATTTACAACCTCCACCTTTTCATAACCTATCATACTTTCATCAATCACAGTCCATTTTCTGTAGGCTGTTTTAGAACCCAGTCAACGACGGGTACTTCTGCTAGTTTATATATATAGATATTGAAATTTATATAGATATTGAAATTTATATAGATATTCAAATTTATATATATAGATATTCAAATTTATATATATAGATATTGAAATTTATATATATAGATATTCAAATTTATATATATAGATATTCAAATTTATATATATAGATATTCAAATTTATATATATAGATATTCAAATTTATATATAAAGAAGTTGAAATTTATATATAGAGATATTCAAATTTATATATAAAGAAGTTGAAATTTATATATAGAGATATTAAAATTTATATATAAAGATATTGCAATTTATATATACAGATATTGAAATTTATACATGGAGATATTGAAATTTATATATAGAGAGAGAGTAGATAATACAGTGGATGTGTTATCGGCAGCTCCAGTAACTCTCGCTTCTCCTATTTTGTCATTCAGTCCTCATTCAATGAGTGATTTTTCTGACAAAGAGTGAAGAAAAAGCTGCTTAAAGGTCAGTAGTACTTGGTGACCAGTAGTCTGAAATGTCGGAAATTTTTCTGTCTCTGTCTGTCCTTGTGGACATGTCACTAGTAAGGGTGCTGAAGGTAAACGTTTTGTCTGGGCTGACGTTATCCGCCTGATAGTCAGGGACCAGAACCTTGGATTAACCACTAAGGAGGCTGTCCTATCAGCAGGCGCAAAGTACTGGGACTGCTGTATTGCCATTTGGTGAGTGGATCTGGACCATGCAGTAGTCTCTGGTGGGGCCTCGATGCCATACTAGTGGGTAATTGTTACGGCTTTACCTTTTCGTGTGCTACAAAAAAAAAAAAAATTTTTCCTGTCTTTTTCTCTCTTACTTTCCCTCTCTGTACTGCTCTAACCAAGTATGCCGACCTATTCCACAAATCCCAAAACCTCAACATGAAATATCTCCAGAATAAAAACTCGATTAACTTGGATGTCTTCAAGTCCAATGTTAACAAATTCCTAATGAACCGCCCCCTTAAGTAAACACTTCATAAAATCTCCACACTAACGTAATGTACTTGCAATAACCCTTATCCCTGAGTGGCTTCCGGGCCTTGATAAGTGGTGATCACTGTGTAAAAAATGAAAAGAGAGATATTGAAATTTATACATGGAGATATTGAAATTTATATATAGACATTTTGAAATTTATATATACAGATATTGAAATTTATAAAGAGATTGAAATTTATATATAGAGAGATATTGAAATTTAAATACAAATATAGTGAAATTTATATATAGAGATATTGAAATTTATATATATAGATGTTAAAATTTATGAATAAAGATATTGAAATTTATATCTAGAGATATTGAATTTTATATCTAGAGATATTGAAATTTATATATAAAGATATTGAAATTTATATCTAGATATATTGAATTTTATATCTAGAGATATTGAAATTGATATAGACAGATATTGAAATTTATATATAAAGATATTGAAATTTATATATAAAGATATTGAAATTTATATAGAGAGATATTGAAATTTATATATATAAATATTTAATTTTTTATATATATATATATATATATATATATATTGAATGTTATATATATATTGAATGTTATATATATATTGAATGTTATATATATATTGAATGTTATATATATATATATTGAATGTTATATATATATATATTGAATGTTATATATATATATATATTGAATGTTATATATATATATATTGAATGTTATATATATATATATTGAATGTTATATATATATATTGAATGTTATATATATATATATTGAATGTTATATATATATATTGAATGTTTTATATATATATATTGAATGTTATATATATATATATATTGAATGTTATATATATATATATATTGAATGTTATATATATATATATATATTGAATGTTATATATATATATATTGAATGTTATATATATATATATTGAATGTTATATATATATATTGAATGTTATATATATATATATTGAATGTTATATATATATATATTGAATGTTATATATATATATATATTGAATGTTATATATATATATATATTGAATGTTATATATATATATATATTGAATGTTATATATATATATAGGTATTGAATGTTATATATATATAGGTATTGAATGTTATATATATAGGTATTGAATTTTATATATATAGATATTGAATTGAATAGAGATATAGATATTAAAATTTATAAATATAGCTATTAAAATTTATAAATATAGATATTAAAATTTTTATATACAGATATGGAAATTTATATATAAATATATTGAAATTTATACATATACATATTGAAATTTATATATGTAGATACTAAATTTATAAATATAGACATTGAAATGTATATATATAGATACTGAAATTTATAAATATAGACATTGAAATTTATATGTAGGGATATTGAAATGTATATATAGGTATATTGAAATTTAAAGAGATATATTGCAATTTATATATATAGATATTGAAACATATTTTTAGATATTAAAATTCATATATAAAGATATTTAAATTTATAAAGATATGGAAATTTATATATAAAGATATTGAAATTTATATATATAAAGATTTTGAAATTTATATAGAGAGATATTAAAAGTGATAAACATAGCTATTGAAATTTATATAGAGAGATATTGAATTTCAATTATAGAGATATTGAAATTTATATAGAGATATTTTAATTTATATATAGAGATATTGAAATTTATATAGAGAGATATTGAAATTTATATATATATATATTGACTTTTATATATATATAGATATTGAAGTTGATGTATATAGATATTGAATTTTATTCATATAGAAATTGAAATATATATATATATATATATAGAGAGAGAGAGAGGGAGAGAGAGAGAGAGAGATATTGCAATTTATATATATATATAAATAAATGTTTAGAGGTACAGAATTTATATATAGTTTTAAAAATAATATGCGGAAGTTTCTCGAGAGCTCTTTCGCCTATCATCTCGTCAGGAGAAAATTGATAGCAAACTAAATAATATTGTGTCGAAAAATAAAGAGTTCTAATGGGGAACTTATTAAATGTGCCAAAAATACGGGGATACTAAATAAATTTATTTACGTTTAAAAACGATTAAAATATTGGCACAACGAGGGAGAAAAAAAAGGGGGAGAAAAGATTCAAAGTTCCCCAAAGAGAAACAATGCGTTGGATGTTTCTTTTTGCCAGCACAAAGAAGGTTGACGCACCGCAATAGAGACAGCCTCCAAAATCTTTAAATGGTTTTTGGAGTCCACTCTATGTAGCACCTCGAACCAATCTATTTTATATCTATCGGCACAGCACGGGTTGTCAACCAAATGCTGGCCAATAGCAGAGTCCAAGGCTGCAGAAGGAGGGAGACCACCAGACCCCATCCTCCCTTGTCTGATCTTCGATGGAACATGCTGGTTTATACGAGTCAAAAGGTGCAAGGATGTTCGCCCAACATAACCAGGATCACACTGGCATCTAAACTGATATACAATATTACTATTTTGGATGTAAGGCAAACTATCCTTGCGAAAAGACGGAAAAGCAGGTCTCGTAGTATATACCAAACGCAAGGACACAGAATTGAAGCAGTCGTAAATACTTCTTCAAATTTGTTTGGAAATTCTATCACTCCCTTCCCCAAGCCACAAGTAATTTCAAATAAACCGGGCATTTCAAGGGTCCAAACTTTTTAGGGGATTTAAAATCCGTAACCTTTTTGAAAATACAGTCATCAATAAGGTCAACAGGATAACCATTATTGATGAATATTTCGCTGATCTTATCGAGTTCGACATCTAATCTGTTAGGCAAACAAATCATGAGGGCTCTATGTACCAAAGTATTAATTAAGCCGACCTTACGTGATTTAGGTACAAAAGACAACCAGTTCACATATAGGCCAGTAAATGTCGGCTTTCTATAAATTGTAGTGAGAAAGCCCCCCTTGAGCGTTCGACAAGAACATCCAAGAAAGGAAGCGAATTGTCCTTCTCACTTTCCATAGTGAACTTAAGAGCCCCATGTAAAGAATTCAACCTATTAAAAAATATCGACGCTACACTTTGCAATGGAAAAATAGCAAAAGTGTCGTCAACATATCTGAAATATGCAGTGGGTTTAGTTGTAGAATTAAACATAACGGATTCATGGTACCCGACGAAAATATCCGCTAAAGTTGGGGCCAACGGACCCCCATTGAAACCCCGTCAACCTGACAGTACATAATATCACAAAAACTAAATTCCACGGATTTAGTAGACATTAAAATGAGTTTAATAAGAATCTCTTTAGAAAACCGTGGAGCAGTCAGGCGACCATCATATAAAGCGTCGGTACATATGCGTATAGTCTTATCCAATGGTATGTTGGTAAAAAGACTAGAGACATCAAATGAGCACATAAAAGACGTCTCTGCATTTAAATCCAGTACACGTACACAATCAACGAACCGAAAAGAATCTGGGATACAATGCGTGGTGTATAACTCGCGCACAGGTTGCAGAATTTCCACAAGCCACTGAGCCAAAGAATGTTGTGCTCAACCAACCATTGATAAAATAGGTCTCAGTGGAACACCTTGCTTATGGATTTTGGGGAGACCATACATTCTGGGACGTTGTGACCCAGAGGGCCTGATCCTGTCATAGACATCCTTGCAGAAAACCTTCTTTTTAAATAATGCAAGTAGACGTCTTTGCATTTTAGCCTCGTTCTTGCAAGTATTATCCGTCAACTCGATAGGGCCGAGTTTACGGAATTTCGAACCATCATTGAGAATAATTGCCATTTTCTCAATGTAGTCCGATTTATCCAAAATCACCACTCCTGCACCTTTGTCTGGTTTACACATATAAATATCAGTATTAGACTTTAACACTTTCATAGTCTTAAATTGCGTTATGTTCCAGACAAAGTCGCTATGATCGACAGGAATGTTACTATATCGGTGAGCTAAGGCAATTAAATAAGATTTCATCCCAACAATTTTTTCTGGGGAATTTGGCACATTATGTCTAAGTTGAGAGAACAAAACTTCAAAGCTTTATAGTTATTTAGTATCCCCGTACTTTTGGCACATTTAATAAGTTCCCCATTAGAACTCTTTATTTTTCGACACAATATTATTTAGTTTGCTATCGATTTTCTCCTGACGAGATGATAGCCGAAAGAGCTCTTGAGAAACTTCCGCCTATTATTTTTAAAACTATATATATATATATATAGATAGATAGATAGATATTGAATCTTATAGAAATATTGAAATTATATATATATATATAGATATTGAATCTTATACATAGAAATATTGAAATTTATATATATATATATATATATATATATCGAATTTTATATAGAGAGATATTGAATTTTATAGATATTGAAATTTATACATACACATATTGACATTTATATATAGAGATCTTGAAATTTATATACAAAGATATTGAAATTTATATATATAAATATTGAATTTTATATATATAGTTATTGAATTTTATATATATAGTTATTGAATTATATATAGAGATATTGAATTTTATATATATATATATATATATGGATATTGAAATTTATTTATATAGATATTAAAATTTATATATATAGATATTGAAATTTTTATATAGATATCGAAATTTATATATATAGCTATGTAAATTTTTATATATAGATATTGCAATTTATATAAAAAGATACTGAAATTTATATATATAGATATTAAAATTTATACATATATCGAAATTTATATATAGAGATATTAAAATTTATACATATATCGAAATTTATATATAGAGATATTTAAATTTATAAATATATAGATAATGAAATTTATATCGCTATTTAAATTTTTGGTGAACAGAACGTTGTACTGCAGGAGGAGGTACGTTTGCTGATCTTGCCTCACCTCTTGATTTTGATAGCTTCCTCAAAAGTGAAGCGTAATAGGCTCCTGTAATTGTGGTACCCTTTGTCAGGAAATCTGTCATCACTACGCCGTCCTGGTCTCAGAAGACTGAGCATGACCTTGCCAGCGGAGGGCTGCACCCTTGCCTTCATTGGAGCTGGTGAGTCCAAGTGCTTCCACTTCATTGACTGGGCTTTGGTCTCTGGATAATAATGATGGACCCAGGTTTCATCCTGTGTAATCAGTCTTTTGAAAAACTTTGGTTCATCTTCTTGGCACATCTCCAAATTCATCCTCGAGCACTCAATGAGTTCTCACTTCTGGAATTGTGTGAGAAACCTGGACATCCATCTGGCAGACACCTTATGAATATGCAAATGGTCATGAATGATAGTTTCCACAGTTCCTGTACTAATCTTGACATCTTGTGCTATTTGGCGAATACTAATGCACCGATCTTCCAAAATGGCAGCCTCAACTTAACGGACAGATGCCTCATCAATGGCAGAATGGGGGAGACCAGTTCTGGGAGCTGTTTCCACAGACTTCCGGCAATGTTTGAATTCACGATGCCAGAGTTTTACAAGATCATATGATGGGGTATTATCACCATCAGTTTCTTTCATTTCATCAAAAGTCTCCTGTGGTGTGCATCCTTTCAAATACAAAAACCGGATCACTGCTCAACATTGAACAGGCTCCATTTCACACCTGACTCAGTTCAAACACCTGTAAAACACGAATCACAATTAGTTCAGAGCTGTAATTTGCCACATACCCTGTAGAGATATAAATCATTGCACATGTAACATTTCAGCTTGATCAGAGAACTAGAAATGGGTTAGCGGCATTACTTATTGCAAGCACCTTGTACTGAAATTTATAGAGAGATATTGGAATATATATATATATAAAGATATTGAAATTTATATATAAAGGTATTGAAATTTATATATATAGGTATTGAAATTTATATATATAGATATTGAAATTTATATATATAGGTATTGAAATTTATATATATAGGTATTGAAATTTATATATATAGATATTGAAGTTATGTATAGATATTGAAATTGTGTACTGTATGAGTATCTTGTGTAGGAGACGGGGAGTCTCGTCGTGGGTGACGAAGCGTTTCACTGAAGAACCACGGCAACACACAGCGAACCAACAATGACAGCCACGGCGCGAAGGTAACTAACAAAGCTCAGCTGACTGCACGAATAGAACTGGAACCCAACGGTCACTGTACTGATCGCCACGAACGTCAGAACCCGACTGCCTCGCACCTCCAATGGACCGATTTTTATTCCTCAAGATGGCCTAGCTAATTTGCATCCCCGCGAGATTTCGCGCGATCCTGCAAGATTCCGTCTCTAATAAAAGCAGGCAGGCGCCATCTTGAAACTCTTTCGTCCGCTGCCCCGACCACAGGATCAGCCACCACCCCACACGCCAGGCACACACGGACCCTCTTGCGCCGAGGGCTACGGTTAGTCTCACACTCCCCCCTGGTCTCCAGATCACATACGTGACACGGCGGACGTGGCCGTTTGATTCGAGCACTCCTGCGGAGGGGTATTGCCGGGACTTCCTCATCGGAGCTCTCAGAAGTGTCATCGGAAGCATCAGCATTAGAGCTCGCAGTTGAGTCATCAGGTGCGTGGGGCACAGGTTGGATCCATCGCTCATCGTCGGATGACTCGCACCTTCCACTGCTCGCCGATTGATCAGCGCTTAGAGCGGGCCGGACATCCCTTACGTGGCGCGGAGTATCATCGACTAGTATGGCCTGTTCACTGATGACGCCGGTGACCCGCTCCCTCCAAAAGCTGCTGGTGCACCGGCCGCCGGGTGGCTTCACCCAGACGGTATCTCCCACTTGGTACGTCCCCTGGGGTTCTCGTTGGTTGGGTAGACACACTTCAACGTCCTTGACGCGCACGTGGTAGTGATGAATCGCATCAGCGGGCACACTGCCGCCAGTCACGGCGTCCTTAGGCGTTGTGTTGTATCTGTAAACCGCCTCCGCGATCGTACACTTCTTCCTGGCCGCGATCCTCTTCACGGTTCGGTGGCACCGCTCCGCTATGCCGTTGCCGCTCGGCACATACGCGCATCGGTGTCGAAGGCGGATCCCCCAGTTGTCCATAAAATGCCTAAATTCCCTGCTGCAGAACGCCATGTCGTTATCCGTGAGGATCTCCTCAGGCGGCCCCCTTTCGTAGAATATGGATTCCAATTCGTGGATGACACTGGTGGAATCCTGCCTCGCTAATTGGCGCCAAATCGTGAACCTCGTTGGCCCGCAGTCTATCAGCGTGAGGAAGTGTTGGCTGCCGTAGTGGGTTATATCCATACCCAACCGACTCCAAGTCGCGTCCACTCCCAGCTGTCC
Source organism: Euprymna scolopes (assembly GCF_053919585.1). Taxonomy (NCBI): domain Eukaryota; kingdom Metazoa; phylum Mollusca; class Cephalopoda; order Sepiida; family Sepiolidae; genus Euprymna; species Euprymna scolopes. Next base: position 62,609,068 of record NC_136527.1, on the reverse strand, counting down.
TTTCCGCCATCTGGCTGGGGCGGGGTCGATGGACTGGCACGTTTGGCACTCCCGGACCACTGCTCTTACTGCGCTTTTTGGTATTGATGGTCTAGCCAACTTCACAAAGTAGTAGGTCCGTTGTACTCCGGGGTGCCCACTGTCGTGATGTATCTTCCTGATTTCGTCCTCCTCGACGGAGGCAGCACACAGAGGCAATGGCTTAGCTTCTTTCTTCATAGCCTCATACCATCTCCGTGGTACCCGAGTGAGCTTGTCGGCGAGGTTGTAGTGCGAGGTGACGAGCACTACGTCTACGGACAGGTTGTATTCCGTCACCAGTTTTTTCACAGTCTCCAGCCTCCGTCTTATCAGCATTTCGCTGGCTGCCTTGGTGCGTGCCCTGGCCTTGCTCGTGAGTGTGTCCGACACCCAGTGGTGCACGCAAAGTGAGTCAGTGTGCACACGCAGTTTCTTCACTTCCCATTGAAGTGCCAGGTTAATGCCCTTTATTACAGCGTCGAGTTCTGCCAGGTTGATATGGGCAGCATCATTCGCCGGTCGCAGCCAGCAGGCATCCTCAACTACGGCCCCATCTTTCTCCAAAACTACACCGATCGCTAGAGAACTTGCGTCCACCCACACGCTCAGTTCGTCTCCCTGCACGCACCAGTCCCCTGTGGCGGGGTCATTCTTTTTCACACTAGCGACGGTCTCCTTTAACATTCGAACCAATAGTTCGTCGGTTATCTCATCGTCCCAGCCTTTGGTGACCGCATTTGCCCTCCTTTTTATGACGCCTGTCGCTGCACGAACCCATCCGCATACTGGAAGGTGCCCCACAAGTTTCCCGCACAGGGAGAACACGGCACGTCTTGTGTAAACGTCGGGAACTGCGGTTCCACGCCTCCACTTCAGGATCCCTCGCTCCTCTTGAACGCTCAAGCCCAATACGCGGGCGCCATCCTCAAGCCGCTCAGAGTCCTTGCAGTTTAGACCAAACTCGGCAAGTTTGGATCTTACGCGCGAAGATGACACGATATCTTCGTTCACGTATATATCGTCAATATACGCCGATGTTCCCTTTCTGATCCATTCTTCTTGTGACAACACGGCATTGACGATAGCCTTCATTATCTGGGGTGCTACGTTTAGCCCAAATCCGAGTCGCGTAAGACAGTATCTCTTCCCGGAAAACATCACTGTCTGGAAAGGCCACATCGCCTTGCCGATCCGGACCTGCAAGTATGCTTTTCTCAAGTCCAGTAGGGACACATTGGACCCCTGCCGGCGCCACTCTCGCAGCTTGCTGGCACAGACGTCGGCGTCCGCTGTGAACGCATCAACATGCGCATTCAACTCGCGGTAGTCCATTACCGGCCTCACCTTTGACTTGTTAGGTTGGGCAACTGCCATCAGCGTTATCAGGCCCTTGGGGGGTCCAAGTTTGTCGTAGGGGTATGGACTCAGCCAACTGTTCTTAATCCATTCACGGAGCTCGCTTTCGTATGCAGGTCTTATCTGGTCGGGCATACGGTACTCTGCCACTTTGTTTTGTAGTTTGGCCGGTTCCTTGTCTTCTGACCACCTCCAAGTGGCGGTCCACGCCTTCTGTTGGTCGTCGAATTCCGCACTGAAGTCCGGCTGGTCGACTCTTAGAGCTGCGCACACCGGGGGCCTATCCTGAAACTCTACAACGCCAGCGCGCGTTATGCGCACGCCGCCCAGGGCTTTGATGGCATCATAGCCTAGCAACAGGTCGAAACTCAGCGGCTTTTCGCATGTCACCAGCGCTTCGACGTTGGCCGAGTTCCCAGTTCTTGTGCGAATGTGTACCACACCCACGCCGCAACACATTCGTATTTTTCCAGTAATGGTAGTTATCCTGACGTTCTTCTTTTTCCACGCCCGACAGAAGTCCTCACACACTATGGTGCGGGAGCAACCGGAATCAAGGAGGGCTGAACATAACATGTCATTAACTCGGACCTGAATGACCGGGAGCGCCTTGTTTATTTTCTGTTCGGGGAAGAGGTCGGCACTGGCACCTTGTCCCCGTCCCCGTTTCCCGCACAGTCTCGGGCCATGTGCCCAGTCTTGTTACAGCGGTAGCAGCGAACAGCTGTTGACCGCCTTCTACAATTTCTTGCCATGTGGCCCCGCCCGTTGCATCTGTAGCAGATGACATCACCTTGCGGGCTGGGTCCCTGAGACGGTCCTTCGCCACTTGGTGGGGCCTGTGCGACGGCGACTACCGGTTCCTGCACCGTCGAGTCATCCTTCATTATTGTCCTGGCTCTGTCCACTAGGTCACTCAGCGATAGTGAGGACATGGTAGAGGTTGCTCGCAGGAGCTGCTTTGCTCCAGTGGGGAGTCCTGACAGGAATTTGTAGGCTAGGGCCCTCTCGGGAAGACCGCCGAACTACACCGTCAGCTTCTTAAGTTCGGCAAGATACACGTCCACAGTTTCGCCCAAGCGTATAGACCTCGTCTCAAACTGCTCCCATGCAGTGGCGGGGTCAGTGGCGAACGCCCTGTACAACGCGGCCTTGATACTCGAGTAGTCACACTTCTCCTCAGCGCTGAGTTGCTGATATACAGCGAAGGCCCCGCCGGTCAGCCGCAGAGGAATCACGCGCTCGACATTTTTCACGCCGGACAACTGACAATGTAACTCGACCTTCTCAATCCAGCTGAGTACCGGGTCGGATCCGTCGAATTCCGGTATCAACTTTAGATCGAACCTATCCGCCATTGAAGAAAAGAAAACCAAGTTCGGAGTGGGGGGCCGAAATAGCTTGTATGAGTATCTTGTGTAGGAGACGGGGAGTCTCGTCGTGGGCAACGAAGCGTTTCACTGAGGAACCACGGCAACACACAGCGAACCAACAAACAATGACAGCCACGGCGCGAAGGTAACTAACAAAGCTCAGCTGACTGCACGAATAGAACCGGAACCCAACGGTCACTGTACTGATCGCCACGAACGTCAGAACCCGACTGTCTCGCACCTCCAATGGACCGATTTTTATTCCTCAAGATGGCCTAGCTAATTTGCATCCCCGCGAGATCTCACGCGATCCTGCGAGATTCCATCTCTAATAAAAGCAGGCAGGCGCCATCTTGAAACTCTTTCGTCCGCTGCCCCGACCACAGGATCAGCCACCACCCCACACGCCAGGCACACACGGACCCTCTTGCGCCGAGGGCTACGGTTAGTCTCACATGTACATATAGATATCAAAATTTATATAGATATTGAAAGTTATATATAGAGATATAGATATTTATATATGTATATTTAAATTTATATATAGACATATTGAAATTTATGTATATATTGTTATTGAAATTAATATATATATATATATATTGTTATGGAAATTTATATATAAAGATGTTGGAATTTATATATAGAGATATTGAATTTTATATATATATATATATATATATATATATATAGGCATTGAATTTTATATATATAGATATTGAACTTTATATATATATATATATATATATATATATATATATTGATATTTATAGATATTGATATTTATATATATATATATATATTGATATTTATAGATATTGATATTTATATATATATCCATATATTGATATTTATAGATATTGATATTTATATATATATATATATATATTGATATTTATAGATATTGATATTTATATATATATATATATATATATTGATATTTATAGATATTGATATTTATATATATATATAGATATTGGTATTTATAGATATTGATATTTATATATATATATATATATATATATAGATATTGATACTTATATAGATATTGATATTTATATATAAAGATATTGATATTTATATAGATATTGATATTTATATAGATATTGATATTTATATATAAAGATATTGATATTTATATAGATATTGATATTTATATATATAGATATTGATATTTATATATATAGATATTGATATTTATATATATAGATATTGATATTTAAATATATATAGATATTGATATTTAAATATATATAGATATTGATATTTAAATATATATAGATATTGATATTTAAATATATATAGATATTGATATTTATATAGATATAGATATTGATATTTATATAGATATAGATATTGATATTTATATAGATATAGATATTGATATTTATATAGATATAGATATTGGTATTTATATATTGATATTGATATTTATATATTGATATTGATATATAGATATTTATATTGATATTTATATATATATATATTAATATTTATATATATATATATATATTGATATTTATATATAGATAGATATTGATATTTATATATATATATATATAGATATTGATATATATATATGTATATAGATATTGATATATATGTATATAGATATTGATATATATATATATAGATATTGATATATATATATATATAATATTGATATTTATATGTATATATATATATAGAGAGAGAGAGATATTATATATATATATAATATTGATATTTATATATATATATATATATAGAGAGAGAGATATTGATATATATATATAGATATTGATATTTATATATATATATATATATAGAGAGAGAGAGAGATATTGATATTTATATATATAGAGAGAGAGATATTGATATTTATATATATATATATAGAGAGAGAGATATTGATATTTATATATATAGAGAGAGATATTGATATTTATATATATATATATATATATAGATATTGATATTTATATATATAGAGAGAGATATTGATATTTATATATATATATATATATATAGATATTGATATTTATATATATATAGAGAGAGATATTGATATTTATATATATATATATATATATAGATATTGATATTTATATATATAGAGAGAGATATTGACATTCATATATAGCTATAGACATTGAATTTTATATATATATATATATATATATATATATATATATAGATATTCAAATTTATATATAAACATGTTGAAATTTATACATAAACATATTGAAATTTATATATACAAGATGTTTAAAGTTTTATATACAGATATTTAAATTTACATATAAATATATTGGAATTTATATATACAGATATTTAAATTGATATTGAATTATATATAGGGAGATATTAAAATTTATATATATATATATATATATATATATATATATATATATTGAAATTTATATATAGAGATATCGAAATTAATATATATAGATATGGAGATTGATATCTAAAGACACTGAAATTATATATATATATATATATATATATATATATATATATATATATATATATATATATATATAAGTAAATTCTTGGTACAGCAAAATGGAAGGAGAAATTTCAGAGGAAACATAATTTATTAATTAATTTTATTTTTTATTTCGGACTTTTAGTCTCATCTTTATTAGTTGTTGTTTTTGGATCTTTTTATTGGTTCACAACGTTTCGGCCAACTTCCTCTGGCCTTCGTCAGGTGGTAACCGCGACGGATAGGAACTTCGAATCTCCTAACTGCATTCTCAGCTATCACTGCCATCCGTAGTTGTTGTCGTCTCACCACATTTTTGACCAATTACCTCTGGCACGCTTTGGGTGGGATTGAAACCGTTATCTTCAGACAATGTTCATCTGGAACCGTAGAGATTCAACGTCTCTATCAACTGCGCCACGGGCCCCGAAGGGCGATCAAGGTTGGATTCTTTGATCTTATAAATCCATGTTTATTTATTATCTGATCTTCCATAGTCGGGTCCGTACCGATTGGTATATATATATATTATTTCTTAATTGGAATTCATCTTTCTTCTTTTTTTTTTTTTTTTTTTTTTTTGAGATGAGCATTATATGTTAATTTTATTTTTTATTTCGGACTATTAGTCTCATCTTTATTAGTTGTTGTTTTTGGATCTTTTTATTGGTTCACAACGTTTCGGCCAAACATAATTTAATTTAAATACCAAAGAAACAAAAAAAAAAAAAAAACGGGCAGGTGGAATTATTAAAATTTCCTTAAGGCCTTATCGTCTGACCCTCTAAGAGGAAACCTCAGAATGATAAATTAAAAGCTAAGAATCCAATGAGGAAAGAGGGGAACTTGGTTTCAGTTGGAAGACCAGTGAGAAAAAAATATATATATATAATCTCACTGTTCAGGTGGTTTTAAATCAGTAAATATTTCCAACTGATGTTTGAAAATCTTTTGTCTACAACCAAGTCCCCCTCTTTCCTCAGTCGATTCTTAGCTTTTAATTTATCATTTTGACGTTTCCTCTTAGAGGGTCAGACGATAAGGCCTTAAGGAAATTTTAATAATTCCACCTGCCCGTTTTTTTTTGTTTCTTTGGTATTTAAATATATATATATATAGATATTAAAATTTTTCTATATAGATATTGAAATTAATATATAAAGATATTGAAACGTATATATATCGATATTTAAATTTACATATATCGATATTGAAATTTATATATATAGATATTGAAGTTTATATATATAGATATTGAAATGTGTATATAAAGATATCGAAATTCATATATGTATATAGGTATTGAAATTTATACATATTGAATTTTATATGTATAGATATTTAATTTTATATGTATAAATATTGAATTTTAAATATATATAGGTATTGACTTTTATATATATAGATATTGACTTTTATATCTATAGATATTGACTTTTATATATATAGATATTGACTTTTATATATAGAGATATTGACTTTTATATAGAGATATATTGACTTTTATATAGAGAGATATTGAAATTTATATATATATTGAAATTTACATGTATATATATCGAAATTTATATATATAGATATCGAAATTAATATCTAAAGATACTGAAATTTATATATATAGATGTTGTAAATTATATATATAGATATTGACATTTATAAAGATACTGAAATTTATATATATAGATATTATAATTTATATATATATTAAAATTTATATATAAAGATATTGAAATTTGTATATAAAGATATTGAAATTTATATATAACTAGCGGGGGGGTACCCGGCATTGCCCGGGTGTTTGTAGGTGTGTGTATGGGGGGGATAAGTAATAACCTGAAACGATGTTAAAAAATCGGAAAAACCAAAAAAAAAAAAAAACAGCGAAAAAAAACCCGCTGTGTGTAGGGGGGGGAAGTAAACTAAAGAATAAGCGAAGTAAAATAAATAAGGAAACGTTGCACACGTGTCTAAAGAGGTAAAAGGAAAAAAAATAGTTTTGGTCGTGAGGCTGGATTGAACCCGGGAGCCTTGACGCGGAGGGGAAACAAACTCCAACCACTTAACCATTTAGGCCAAGAGTAAGAGGAATTGATTATAGTGTTAAAATAAGACTTATAAAGCGAGTGAAAGAGGTTTGATTGACAGATAGCCACTAAATGAGGTCATCGCGGGAGCATTACGAGATGACATAGCAGTATTTTATTTTTTTTGTTTTACTTCACATTAGCGTTTATTAAATTACGTATTTCGTTTCCTGTCTAGACATCTCTCTCTATCTGTCTCTCTCTCTCTCTCTCTCTGTTTGCATCTCTCTTTCTGTTTGCGTCTCCCTCTCTCTCTGTTTGCATCCCTCTCTCTCTGTTTGCATCTCTCTCTCTCTCTCTCTCTCTCTCTCTCTCACTTCGTCTTCCTGACTCTAAAGAGTGTTACTAAAAAAGAAAATGGCGTCTGGCTGTTCTTTTTTTTTTTTGTAAAAACTTCGATTTTTTGTAAGCATATTTTTTTTTACTTCACATTTTTGGCTTGTTATTTTTCGTTTAACTATCGTATCTAACTATTTTTAACGCGCTAATAACTTTGGTAACGTTGTTATAGCGTGGAAGTTCATAGTTTATCTTTTTTTTTTTTTTTACATAGGCATCACCACTTTATCAAGGCCAAGAGGCCACTCAAGGATAAGGGTTAAAGAGTGTACAGTAGAAATTGGACAATATAGTAATCAGTAGTAATGAAAATTTGGTAAATTTGATAACTTATATGGAACGGCTCATCAAGAACTTATTTACTTTAGACTTGAACACAACCATATTGTAGTCAGCCGGAAAGCAGGAAAACAGAAGACAATTCCACAGGCGTGCAGTTCTAAGAAAGAAGCTTTGTTCATGGAATCTACGTTTAGGTTTAGGCACAGATAAAGAGTGGGGGGAATTATTGATAGTGTTTATCTTGTGTGAGGGTTAAAAAAATTATACCGATAACAACAATGTTTTTAAATTCAGACTGCCATTAGAGCTTGCTGACGTCAAGATCACGTGACATGGCTCAGCGGGTTTTAAATACAAGTTGACCCAAAATAAACGGCCCCGTGTACACTTTATGTAGAAGAGTTGGCGCCCGTATTTTTGGGGGCAGTTATAAATACATTTAAAAATATGTAATGTCTAACATTAAAATGTCACTTTTTTTTGGGCCCCCCCCCCTACAGAAAATCGATCAGTTGACTGATGGTCCTTTTGGGTCCATTTTTCGATATTTGTCGTCCGGAGGGTGGGGCTTTCATATGAGACCAAGTTTGTGAAATATTTTTCCATCAGTCAAAAGTTTTTAGCAGACACACATACATACATACATACATACATACATACACACATACATACATACATTTTCGCTTTTATATATATAGAAGATATCGAAACTTATATATATGGTTATTGAAATTTATATATATATAGATATTAAAGTTTATATATATAGATATTGAAATTTATATATAAATATTGAAATTTATATAGATAGATATTGAAATTTATATATAAATATTGAAATTTATATAGATAGATATTGAAATTTATATATATAGATATTGAAATTTATATATAGAGATATTGAAATTTATATATAAAGATATTGAAATGTATATATAAAGATATTGAAATGTATATATAAAGATATTGAAATGTATATATAAAGATATTGAAATTTATATATAGAGATGTTTAAATTTATATATAGGGATGTGTAAATTTATACATAGAGATATTGAAGTTTATATATATATATTGAAATAGAGATATTCAATTTATATAGAGAGATACTGAAATGTATATATAAAGATATTGAAAGTCACATATAGAGATATTGAAATTTATATGCATAGAGATATTTAAATTAATATATAAAGATATAAAAAATTATATAGTGAGATTTTTATATTTATAGATATTGGATTTTATATATTGAATTTTATATATAGATATTGAAATTATATAAATTTATATATATATGTATATAGATATAGAAATTTATATATAGTTATTGAACTTTATATATATATATATATATATATATATATATATATATAGAAAGATAGATATAGATATTGAAATTTATATATATATATATATATATAGATATTGAAATTTATATATATATATATATATAGATATTGAAATTTATATATATATATACATATATATAAAGATATTGAAAGTAAAATATATATATATTTAGATATTGAATTTTATATATATAGATATTCAATTTTATCTATATATATATATATATATATATATATATATATATATATTGAAATTTATATAGAAAGATACTGAAATTAAAAAAATATATAGAGAGAGAGACTGAATTAAATTTTATATAGATATATATATTTAAATTTATATATAAAGATATTGAAAGTAATATATATACATATATATATTTAAATTTATATATATAGATATTAAATTTTATATATATAGATATTAAATTTTATACATATAGATATTGAATTTTATGTATGTAGATATTGAATTATATATATGGACATTGAAATTTATATATAAACATTGAAATTTATATATATAGATATTGAAATTTATATATATAGATATTGAAATTTATATATAGAGATATTGAAATTTATATATAGAGATGTTAAAATTTATATATAGAGATGTTTAAAATTATACATAGAAATATTGAAGTTTATATATATATATATATTGAAAATTATACATAGAGATATTGATATTTAGATATAAAGATATTGAAATTTATATATAAAGATATTGAAATTTATATATAAAGATATTGAAATTCATATATAGAGATATTGACATTTACATGTATAGATATATTTAAATTTATATATACAGATGTTGATTTTTATATTTATAGATATTGAATTATATATATATATATCCATATTGAACTTTATATATATAGAAATATTTAATTATATATAGAGAGATATTGAAACTTACATGTATATATATCGAAATTTATATATATAGATATAGAAATTTATATCTAAAGATACTGAAATTTATATATATAGATATTTAAATTTTTATATATAGATATATATATATACATATATTGAAATTTATTTATATATATATATATATATATATAAATTCAAATATCTGTATATATAAATTTATATATATATATATATAAATTTATATATACAGATATTTGAATTTATATAGATATTGAATTTTATATATAAAGATATTTAAATTTATATATAAAGATATTTAAATTTATATATAAAGATATTTAAATTTATATATATATATATTGAAATTTATTGAATTTTATGTATATAGATACTGAATTATAGATATTGAAATTTATATATAGAGAGATGTGTAAATTTATATGTATATAGATGTTGAAATTTATATATATCGATATTGAAATTTATATGCAACGATATGAAATTTATATATGCAGATATCGAAATTTATATATAGAGATCTCGAAATTGTTATATATCGCTATCGAAATTTATATATACATATATATCGAAATTTATATATAGAGATATTGAAATTTATATACAGCGATATCGAAATTTATATATAGTGATATCGAAAGTTATTTATAGAGATATTGAAATTTATAAATATAGATATATAAATTTATATATATTGATATTGAAATTTATATAGAGAGATTTAAATTCAGATATTAGAATTTATAGATATATAGTTATTGAAATGTATATATATATTGATATTGAAATTTATATAGATATGCAAATTTATATATAAAGGTATTGAAATTTTATTATATATTGAAATTTATATGGAGAGATATTGAATTTTATATATATAGATATTCAATGTTATATATGTAGATATTGAATTATAGAGGGATATTGAAATGTATACATATGTACGTATTGAAATTTATATATAGATATTGTAATTTATATATAGAGATATGGAAATTTGTGTGTATATATATATATATATATATATATATATATAAGATGTTGATATATATATATATATATATAAGATGTTGATAAATATATATATATAAGATGTTGATATATATATATATATATATATAAGATGTTGATAAATATATATATATAAGATGTTGATATATAAATATATATATATATATATAAGATGTTGATATATAAATATATATATATATATAAGATGTTGATATATAAATATATATATATATATAAGATGTTGATATATAAATATATATATATATATAAGATGTTGATATAGATATATATATATATATATATAAAGATGTTGAAATTTATATATATATATAAAGATGTTGAAATTTATATATAGATGTTGAAATTTATATATATATATATATATATATATAGATGTTGAAATTTATATATATATATATATATAGATGTTGAAATTTATATATATATAGATGTTGAAATTTATATATATATAGATGTTGAATTTATATATATATAGATGTTGAATTTATATATATATAGATGTTGAAATTTATATACATATAAATGTTAAAAATTATATACATATAGATGTTGAAATTTATATATATACATTTAGATGTTGAAATTTATATATATATATAGATGTTGAAATTTATATATATATATAGATGTTGAAATTTATATATATATATATATATATATTGATGGTTAAATGTATATATATATAGATGTTGAAATTTATATATTGATGGTTAAATATATATATATATATATATATTGATGGTTAAATGTATATATATATAGATGTTGAAATTTATATATTGATGGTTAAATGTATATATATATAGATGTTGAAATTTATATATAGATGTTGAAATTTATATATATATAGATGTTGAAATTTATATATAAAGATTTGTGAAATTTCTAGAGATATTGCCATTTATATAGAAATTAAAATTTGTACATAAAGATTATTGAAATTTGCATCGATAGATATTTAAATTTGTATATATATATATTAAAATTTATATATAAAGATATTAAAATTCATATATAAAGATATTGAAATTTATATATACTGATATTGAAATTTATGTATATAGATATTGCAGTTTATATATATAGATATTGAAATTTATAGAAAAAGATATTGAAATTTATAGAGATAGATATTGAAATGTATATATATATATATATATATATATATATAGAGAGAGAGAGAGAGACATTGAAATGTATATATAGATATTGGAATTTATATGGATAGATATTGAAATTTATATATAAACATATAGAAATTTGTATAAATTTATAATAATATATGTTGGAATTTATATACACAGATATTGAAATTTGTATTTACAGATATTGAAATTTATACATACAGACATTGAAATTTATATATACAGACATTGAAATTTATATATACAGATATTGAAATTTATATATAAAGATATTGAAATTTATGTATATAGATATTGGAAGTCTATATGAGTTTCAATATCTATATACATAAATTTCAATATCTTTATATATAAATTTCAATATCTGTATATATAAATTTCAATATCTATATACATAAATTTCAATATCTTTATATATAAATTTCAATATCTTTATATATAACCTTCTTAGTGACACTCAATATGGTTTCCGTTCTGCTAGATCTACAGCAGATGTCCTTACAGTTATATCGCATAGGATTAGCAAATCTCTCGACGGTGGCAATCTTTCTAGGGCAATTGCTCTTGACATATCTAAAGCCTTTGATAGGGTATGGCATAAAGGTTTACTTCATAAGATCGCTAGCTATGGTATAGCTGGAAAAGTCTTCACAATTATTAAATCATTTCTTTCTGATAGGTTCATAAGAGTAGTAGTTGAGGGGCAAAAATCAGAAGCTCACAGTATTAATGCCGGTGTCCCTCAGGGATCCATCCTGGGCCCAACTCTTTTCCTGATCTACATTAATGATCTTCCAAATCATATCCTTACATCATTTGTAGACATTTATGCTGACGACACTACCATTTATGGTACCACATCTAAGACAGTAAACGACCAAGTTGTCTCCAATTCTCTCTCCTCTGATCTTGAGCACGTAGTACAATGGGGAAAGGAGTGGCTGGTTACTTTTAATGCATCTAAAACCAAGCTTCTCTCTTTACATCATCAACATTCTAATTCACATTTGTCATCAATTGAAATGAATGGCTCTCGTCTTCAGGAGGCCTCAAGTTTTGACAAGCTTCTGGGCTTGACCATTACTCCTGATCTTAAATGGAACACGTATATCAAATCTGTTGCCAAGGCCGCTGGAAAAATGGTGGGATCTTTCTATCGATCCAGTAGATATCTCACTGCTGATGCTATTCTCTACCTATATAAGAGCCAGGTACGTCCAAGGATGGAATACTGTTGCCACATCTGGGCAGGAGCTGCTAGAAAGGACTTGTCCTGCCTTGATAGAGTTCAAAATAGACTTCGTAGCCTCGTAGGAGATGTCCTTTTCTCCTCCTTGCAACCTCTATCTCACAGAAGAGATGTTGCGAGTTTGTCTCTGATGTATCGTTATTTTCATGGAAAGTGTTCAACTGAGCTTCAATCTATGGTCCCCCCTCGCCAAACTTTCACAAGAAACACTCGTCTAGCTGTAAACACTATCAATAATTTCCCCCACTCTTTATCTGTGCCTAAACCTAAACGTAGATTCCATGAACAAAGCTTCTTTCTTAGAACTGCACGCCTGTGGAATTGTCTTCCGTTTTCCTGCTTTCCGGCTGACTACAATATGGTTGTGTTCAAGTCTAAAGTAAATAAGTTCTTGATGAGCCGTTCCATATAAGTTATTAAATTTACCAAATTTTCATTACTAATGATTACTATATTGAACAATTTCTACTGTACACTCTTTAACCCTTATCCTTGAGTGGCCTCTGGGCCTTGATAATGTGGTGATGCCTTTGTAAAAAAAAAAAAAAAAAAATATATATAAATTTCAATATCTTTATATATAAATTTCAATATCTGTATATATAAATTTCAATATCTGTATATATAAATTTCAATATCTGTATATATAAATTTCAATATCTATATACATAAATTTCAATATCTTTATATATATACTTCAATATCTGTATATATAAATTTCAATATCTGTATATATAAATTTCAATATCTGTATATATAAATTTCAATATCTATAAATATAAATTTCAATATCTATAAATATAAATTTCAATATCTATAAATATAAATTTCAATATCTATAAATATAAATTTATCGATATTAAAACTCATATATATCGATATTGAAATTTATATATACAGATATTGAAATTTATATATAAAGATATTGAAATTCATGTATATATATAGATAGATATTGAAATACATATATGAAGATATTGAAATTTATATATATATAGATATTGAAATTTATATATAAACATGTTTGAATTTATATATAAACATTTTTAAAATTTTTATATAAACATGTTTAAATTTATATCTATAGATATTGAAATTTATATAGAGATATTGAAATTTATATAGAGATATTGAAATTTATATAGAGAGATATTGAAATTTATATAGAGAGATATTGAAATTTCTGTATAGATATTGAAATTTCTGTATAGATATTGAAATTTATATATATATGAATGCATCATCTTCTGAAGAGCAGTGGAGCTTCGTCATCTGATGAGGTAATTTCATCACTGATTACGTAATTATCAGCTGTCTAGGTGCACATCCTTATATGGTGTCGTGTTCCATCAACTGAGATTGAGTGTTGGCTATTGATTTTTTTCACTCTTCCTGTGCCAAACTGTGTTGTACATCTTCCCTGTGAACTTTTAACCCAAACTTCATCTTCCTCCAGTTATGAATTAGCACCATCACTTCATCTGTACTCTTGACACAGATTCTATAAGTACATTCGCATGTGCCTTCATTGCCGTCTTGTTGTCTTTAGGTGTGATATTCTTTCAGTACACTGCCTCTAAGATCATGCACTTTGTTCTTTCTGCAATGCACTTTATTGTGTGATGGGACCTCTAGATATTCTGTTTCCGTAGTGTACGAGGGTGCACCATAATCAGATGTGCATGCTCCACATCTGTGTGAACTCAGCAAATGTCTTTCCACAAAACGCTGCACCATTATCCATGAACAATTTGATTGGCAGCCATCTTTCACAGAATTTACTCTCCAACTGCTTCCTGATGCTAGCAGAATCCTATCAAAGCAACTCCCTCCGAATGGCAAAATGGCTAGGACCACAGTCTATCAACATCAAGTACAACTGAGTGTCGAAATTGGGTTATATTCATAGCAACCCTGCTCCAGGTTTCCAGGATGTCAAGCCTACCTGGCTTCCAATGCACTGAAGCTGGATCTATAGACTAGCATTCTTTGTAATCCCCAACCATCGCCCGCACTTTAGTTTCAGTGATTTATGGGTTGACTAACTTCACAAAGTACCATGTCCTTTCCACACCAGGATGTCAACGAGATCGATGAATTGTCTGTATTTGAGACATGTATTGTTCTGCATCCATGGCTCACCCAAGTTCTCAGGGTTTGCTTTACAGATCTCATTTAACCATTGCTGTGGTATCCGAGTAAGTTGGTCAGCTCTGTTATCATGAGACTTAATGAGCCCTACATCGATTTTCAGTGCATGTTCCGAGGCCAAATCTGAGAGTGTGAGGAGGCAACACCTAATTAACATTTCCGAGGCTGCTTTTGGTGTGCACTCTCATCTGTCCAGACAATGCATCAGTCATCCACCAATATATACGCGTAGAGTCTATTCGTGAATGTATGGATTTGGCTTTCCACTGCAATGCAAGGTTTATGCCTTGCAGCACATCATCAAGTTCAGCTAAATTTCTGTGCTTGTCCTCATGCACTGCTCGGAGCCAGCTTGTATCTTCTGCCATGAAACCATTGCTTTCCACAACCACGCCTGTAGCAATGGAACTAGCATCCACCCACACTGTAACATCTTCTCCACAGACACACCAGTCACCTTTCACTAGATCGTCCTGGACTGCTCTCAAACAAATGTCTTCGATCATCCATGTTAGGAGAGGGTCTCATACTACGTCATCCCATCCAGTTGTCATCATATTTGCCTTTCATTTTACAAATGCCATGGTGACACGTAATCAGCCACACACCAGGGAAATGGCCAGTCAGTTTCCCGCACATTGAAAATACAATTTGGCGATTAATTCTATCGGGCACTACTGGAAGATCACTTCCACACCACCATAACAATTTTCCATGCTACTCCTGTCCACGTAATCCCAGTCTCAGCTGTTCTGGGGTTTTACTTTCCAGACCAAACTTCTCCAAATATTCCTTGACATAGGTTGCAAAACACGCACTTTCATTCCCAAAAATGTTAAGATGTAGCTGCATTTATGCTGTTATCCTGGCTGAGGACAATGTTAACAATGGCCCACATTATTAAAGGGGTGACATTAAGCCCAAATCCAAGGCAGGTAAGACAATATCACTGTCTCTTGATCTCTACTGTTTGGAATGACCAACGAGATTTATTAACATGTATTTGCAAATATGTTCAGCATAAATCTAACACTGAAACGTTTGCTCCCTGCTGTTGCCATTCCCTCAATTTTTGTAAGCAAACATTCGCGGCCGTATGCACGTCCACATACTTATTTAGCTCTTGGTAATCCATAATAAACCAAACTTTCTGTTTTTTCTTCTGCACAACAGCCATGAGCAGGATTAAAGCTTTTGGAGGGCCAAGTTCGTCTTCAGGATATGGCAGCAGCCAGCCATTATCGATCCACATCTGCAGTTCATGGTCATATTCCTCACAAATTTGTGTTGGAACTGGATAATCTGGAAATCTATTTCTCAACGTAAGTGGAGGTTTGTCATCAGCCAATTTCCACGATGTGGTCTACTTTCAAGTGTTCTATTCATATTCTGCAGAGAAATAAGGTCCGATAATGATGATAGAGCAAAATTGATCTCGCTGAAATGTGGAAAAGTTACCTCACTGGCACTAGACACAGCTACTCCTCGCAGTCGCTTGATTGCATCCAGCCCAAGCAATAAATCAAATCCCAGTAAGTATCCATCCACAATTAAGACTTTTATGCTAATGCTCCGCGTTGCACTAAGGTTCCCTTGCAGCGCTCCTATTCCACAGCAACTAACTTCCATCTGCTAAGGGTCGCTTTCCTTGTCCTTTCTTTGCAACACAATTTATGCATCCAGTATCCACTAGATCTGTACATGATAGTCCATTGATGTGAATAGTTATAACTGACAATGTGCGATTTACACCACAGTTTGCAGTTTGGGGGATGAGATTGGCTTCTCATTCCCTTGCTCATTTCGTGGACAAAATCAATAAATGTGTTCGTGCCGTTTACATCGATAGCACGATATTTTTCTGAAGCTTGACACCAACATCTCTGCCCATCACACTATGCAGTGGACAATTTCTTGCTCTATGATTGAGTCAATTACAATTATAACACCGCCATGAAGTATCCATCTCCTTCTTTATGATTTGTGTCAACCCTGCAGCTTGCAGCATGCAGTTCTTTAAAATGGCACGATCACGCACCAGATGTAGTTTATCTGTCTTCTGCATGTTCAAGCAATCCAACAATGAATCCACATAGCAAGCATTGATCCAATATACCATCAAACAGGGCCACAAACCTATGTAGTTCTATTAAAAATGCATTGGCTGTTTCACCTGGTTGAAGGCAGCATGCTGCAAACTGCTTCCATATAGTGAAGGGATCAAAAGCAAACGCTGTGTACAGTGTTTTCTTTGTACAGTCAAAATCTGCCCACTTTTCCTCACTTAATTGCTGATACACGTCGGAATGACACACCCAATGCACTTCACCCCAGTAAGCTGACATATTAGTTCAGTTTTCTCCAACCATTCCACTATTGATGGTCTGGATTCACTGCCATCAAATGCTAGTATGAACATGATGGCCAAAATAGCTTGTTGCTTCACAAAGGAAGAGCGAACGCCAAAGAAAAGAAATATAAATATGTATATATATTTATATTACATGTGGTAGCACAGTCTCAAACAAGTTCATTCACACAATCCCAAACACATGTGATGATTCAGCATGACACAATCCTGAACAACACCGTCGATCGACATGACACATTCCCGAACAATACTGTCAAATTGACATGCCACAACACAAACATGAACACAGAGCACAGAGCATTCTTTTTCAACTGCTTCTGAATGACTTTTCATTCTTTTTCAACTGCTCCAGAATGACTTTTCATTCTTTTTCAACTGCTCCTGAATGACTGCTTTTTTATAGCCAATTAGGCAATACTCAATTGTTGCTGTTGGGTAGGATGGATGTAGCTCATTGGTAGACTTTTGATTTGCAATCGAAAGGTCCCGGGTTCACTTTTTGCTGCAGGTAGGCCTGATTCATACACTGGCATACAATTCTTGCGCACTTCCATATATACTCGTCACATAGAGAATGTGTAACGATGCTGTAGATATTTCTTTTGTCTAAGAATGATCTGATTATATTAAACATATGTTTATATCAGACATTGTCAACAGTGGCAGCTCGTGCCTAAGATTAGTGGGGGTGCTGTTATAAAGAAAACACTTATTGTTTTAATATTGTGTAAAAATAAAACAAACATAAAAATATACATAATTTATACATATGCACACGTATAAAAATACAATAACTTAAAGGAATCCTAAATAGATGTTAATATTTTAAATATTTTACTTATTACATTCATTTGAAAGTAAACTTCATTCTCCTTGTTTTAATTTGTGAGAAAAGATTGATAATTTTCTCCTTAACTTCTAAATGACTGCTGAAGAACTTTTTTAGCAATTGAAAGCACTGCAAGTTCATTTAGTCTTTCGCAACCCATGGTGTTCCTTAGATAAGTTTTTATTCTTTTCAGAGTTGAAAAACAACATTCTATCTCTTATGTAGTCATAGGAATTGTCAAGATAATTTTTATGAGTTTTGTGATTTCACTAAGAACGTCATTTAAATTGTTTTCCAAAATAAATTTCAGGAGATCAATTACTTTGCAATATTCGTGGATATCTGACCTACTATAAAATATTTCTAGCTCAGTTTCACACTTTGTCAATCATGGGATATGCTTCAGTTGTCAAGGATATCTCTTCTGTAGGTAGTTTTTTTTTCTTAAAACTAGCAAAGCTTATCTTGTAAAACAATTTAGCAAGTATTAAATGTTTAGTTGAAGAATATCTGTCCGTTATATCAACAGATATATAGTCACACAGTTCTTTAGCTTCGCCCTTGAGTGTTTGTGAAGAATTTTCACAGTATTTGGTGTTTCTTATCTCTAAAACAGCAGTTTTGAAATTTGTTATGTATTCGCCTGAGCACCAGCTTTTTTGCCTTTCATGACATTTGCATCATCAAATGTCTGAGCTATCAGTTTTTGGCGATTCCCTTGAAGGAGTATATCTAATTGTTGTACATCAGCGGTTTGGTTTTCTGGAATAAAGAATCCCCAAATGCGTTCAAGTATTTTTTCATCCAAGACGTACCGTAAAACAATGATCATTTGTGTATGTTCAGACACATCTGTTATTTCATCAGCCATGACAGCTACAAAGGAAACTTTGCTAATTTCTGTCCTTATTTCATTACTTTACTATATTTGTAAAAGACAGTCAAGTATGTCATTCTGAATGGTCTTGGAAACACCTTTGAAGACATTACTGGTTTCTAAGTGATTCTTTAAATCTGGATCTAATTAAGATGCAAAATTTAAAAATCCTCTAAATACACTTGGATTTACTGAATCATCTTTTTCATCATGTACTCGTAAGGGAGTTTCAAAGTTCCCACAAAAGAAAATACAATCTATTATTTTAGATAAAATTTCACGGTTCTTCTTAACATTCATGTTATGATGATTGATTGAAAGTCTGCAGGCCTCACTAAGTTTTTCTTTAATATTTATGGTCCCCAAAATTGATAAGGAAACTACATTGTCAACGTGCTTCTCATGCTTTTCAGTTTTATCTTTCATTTTGCTAATAGTTCTAAAACTATCTTTTGTCCATGTTACATCACCCCCTAACAACAAACAAGCAAAGCAGAACAATGCGTTTTTTAGTTCACAGCCGCAAAGCTAACTTTTCCGTTGGTACGATTAAACCTACGAATATACACTTTGCCTGGCTGAGATATTTGACTATCAGGCGTTGAACGGCTTCTTTTCTTAATTACAACTTTATCATGGAGAAACAGCTGTGAAAACTCAATCTGTTGAAGTTCATTTACCGTCGCAGAAGTTATTTCTTGGGGGTGCAAGGAGACCATGGTTAAATTCTTTTATATCAATTGTATTGGGAAAGGTAAGTTCTAGGTAGTCTATTAGTAGAATATCAATTAGGGTAGAAGGAATACAATGTTTACGTGATCCTCTTTTTGCGATTCAACTGAACCGGAAGTTCTAACTGAGTTGAATCATACTTTTATAACTTTTAGGTCACAGATTTTTATTAACGAAAAAAGTTTTACTATTTAACAACGGTTTTATTTATAAAAAGCTTGTTGTTAATTAAAAATAGGCGTATAACAAAATAAGCTTGTCATTAAAATTGCTTTTTTTAATACAAATATTTTTAACTTTGCCATTATAAGCTGTCAAAAAGGGGTAATACGCAAAAACATTTTAATCAAAAAACACTATTTTAAATTGTATACACTTTACAGAGTAATAAAAAAATATATACAAATATATTTCTTTTAAACTTTACAGATTAAATAAAATTTTACCGCAGGCAAACAAACGAAAAACATTGTTTAAATACATTTTATTTACAATTTTTTAATAATTTATTTTTTCATAAAAACAGAATCTTTGCCTGCAAACGATGGTAAAATTAGGAGATTACCATTTAAAAATGTTTTTATTGGATAACAGTTTTATTCAAAATTTAAAAATGTGTGTTTATAACAAAACTTTGTAAATAAAATATAGAATAAAAAAGTTTACATGTTTGTACTATGAGCAAATAAAAAAAAATTAAAGATACATAATTTTATTTACAAATCTTTTTACAACTTTTTATATAAAAATAAAAACAAACTTTGCTATTTACTAAGCTAAAAACGGTTTTACATACTCGTCTTGTTATTGCACATTTTAATTAAAAAAACTTTGTTCAAAGTGTAAAACTTCTTGCTTTGTCCTCGTGGGATGTAAATAATTGCTAAAGCTTATATATATATATATATATATATATATATATATATATATATATATATATATATATATATATATAATGTATGTGTGTGTATATATATATATGTGTGTGTATATATTCATATATACACACACATGTATATATATATATGTGTGTGTATATATACATATATTCATGTATATATATGTGTGTATATATATATGTGTGTGTGTGTGTATATATATATATGTGCATGTATATATGTGTGTATATATATATCATGTGTGTATATATGTGTGTATATATATGTGTCTGTATATATATATATGTGTGTGGGTGTATATATGTGTGTATATATATATGTGTGTGTGTGTGTGTGTGGATATATATATATATATCTATCTATCTATATCTATCTATCTATATTCTATATATATCTATAAAAACAGAGATGTGTGTGCCACAGACGATTTCTGATTGGTTAATCCAATAATCACATCTCCTAAAAAACAATCGTTTCTACGCTCTTACCTTTACCATAAAATATTATGGCTTTATTTATTGTCCATCTTGGAAGGGTTTAATTTTTTAATAACTTGTTATTTACAAATTAAAAAAATACGAAACTATTATGCGAAACTAAACTACACGAAATACGCGCACACACGCACACACACACGTTCACTACCGTCACGTTGTTATGGCAACCAAACCCGCTGACTTCTTTTTCTCATTTCACTCGTGGTCTTAAATTAGATTCGAATAAGTTGCCAAAAAACAAATATATAACAAATAAATGTTATCAAAGGCAAGTTATTAAAAAATTAAACCCTTCCAAGATGGACAATAAATAAAGCCATAATATTTTATGGTAAAGGTAAGAGCGTAGAAACGATTGTTTTTTAGGAGATGTGATTATTGGATTAACCAATCAGAAATCGTCTGTGGCACACACATCTCTGTTTTTATAGATATATAGATATAGATAGATATATAGTTTAATTTTTTAATAACTTGTTATTTACAAATTAAAAAAATACGAAACTATTATGCGAAACTAAACTACACGAAATACGCGCACACACGCACACACACACGTTCACTACCGTCACGTTGTTATGGCAACCAAACCCGCTGACTTCTTTTTCTCATTTCACTCGTGGTCTTAAATTAGATTCGAATAAGTTGCCAAAAAACAAATATATAACAAATAAATGTTATCAAAGGCAAATTTTTCGTGTTTTTATTCAATTTAACATGTTTAATCAGCTCGAAAAGCATACAGTGTTTACCGATGTATTGGAAAATTCAAGATGGCGGCCGATTCTCTCTTTAACACGGTAAGTTTGGAAAAAGGTGTAATAAATAAAAAACCGGTTAAAATACTGTTAAAAACTCGCTCAATATATGTTACCGTGACATAGGTTGACATATATTCGGCGGGTTTTTAATAGTATTTTGTATAGTTTTTTATTTATAACACCTTTTCCCAAACTTACGGTGTTAAAGAATGTGTGAGACGCCATCTTGAATTTTCCAACACATCGGTAAACACTGTATTCTTTTCGAGCTGAATAAACATGTTAAATTGAATAAAAACACGAAAAATATATCCAGTTTTTATCGGTTTTTTACCTTCTCTGCAGAAGTACAAAAAAAAAAAAAAAAAAAAAAAAAAACGGAAGGTACTTTTACAGAATGTTAAACTAACCCTAACCGATGTTTTATGTTTAGTTTAGGAAAAGTCAGAAGAAATAAAAGTCATTATTGCATGAAATATACGTATTTAGTTGAAGTATTGTTTATGTCAATTCTTTCGAAGAAATTTAGCAAGAATACCTGTAAACCAGGAAATCGATGTCATCAGGGATGAATACTTGTCTATTATAATTTCTACCCTTGACAAAAACTTAGCCATAACAAAAGAGATTTATTGTTCAGATTGTTTTTGAGATTGATTTCTAAAAAGATATTTTATAAATAAAATCGACTTTAAAATTAAAGACTTAAATTACAATAATTGAATTTAAACATTCTTATTTCAATATTTGGCACATAACACCTGCAAAAATGATCACAATGTCAGGATTTCATTTTATTTCAGAATCGATGGCAAATACTAATATTTAACATTAGTTTATCATTTAAGCCGATAAAAAGCCCTTTTTTTTTTCGAGTCATAAAAGGATTTGGAGTTTCCTAATCAACCTTTCGGGTGCAGTTGTTGCACGCTCTCAAAATAACTAAAGTGTTGGCTTTAAAAAAATTGGTTCATTAAAACTAAACAGGTTTAGTTTTAATAAAAAAAAAAAAATTAAAAAAAAATCGCTTTGGTAATTAGATATGTCGTATGGTTATCCCTAATCGCTGAATAAAACCGCTAACGAGTTGAATGATTACGACATAAAATTAAACTCGGGTTCCTGAAACGGAAACTTCGTTTGTTTTTGTTTTTTTCTTATCAATATATTTACATTGTTATTTTGTTTTCATTTTCAATCATTCGAACAGTTTTCTTTTTCAAGTAATCCAAGTTACAAAATTCCCACTGTTTACTATGCTAAAATCACAATGACTAATGTATACCTATTAACCCTTATCCTTGAGTGGCCTCTGGGCCTTGATAAGTGGTGACACCCATGTAAAAAAAAAAAAAAAAAAATCACTCGAACAGTTTTCTTTTTATAATGTACAGTTTTAAAAGTTTAAAAACTATATAGTTTTTACTTCAGGAAAATTAATGGGTCAGTTTTTACGATGTGCCCTGTTAAAATACTGTTAAAAACTCGCTCAATATATGTTACCGTGACATAGGTTGACATATATTCGGCGGGTTTTTAATAGTATTTTGTATAGTTTTTTATTTATAACACCTTTTCCCAAACTTACGGTGTTAAAGAGGGTGTGAGACGCCATCTTGAATTTTCCAACACATCGGTAAACACTGTATGTTTTTCGCGCTGAATAAATATATTACATTGAATAAAAACACAAAAAAGATATCCAGTTAGGTAGAAAAGTAACTTATCTTGCCTTTGATAACATTTATTTGTTATATATTTGTTTTGGACTATTTTTTCGAATCTATGTGTACAGTAATCTTGCCAGGATGCGGAGGAAAATGAATGAAGGGGGAGGGGAATAAAATAAAAACATTTTGGAAACAGAGTAAGTTTGAAAGAATTGCTTTGCACAGAAAGAAATTAATGAAAAAATAAAATTAAATTTCTTTTCTTTCTTGATTTTTTTTTTAGTTTTTTATGAAAAAGGAAGTCAAAATTAAGACTATAAAAAACAATTTTTATTAAGAGCGAACCTCAGTCGTCAGGTCTGTAAAAAAAAGACGTGGAATAATAAATGTTTTCTAATACAAATTGTTTTTACTTATGTGTTCATTTGTCTCTTTGAAGTTCGTTTGTTTAATATATCGGTTTGCAATATAATTTTGTCATTCTGTCAGACTCAAATTTTAAATCTATATATCTATAAAAGTTAAAGTGTGTGTGTGTGTGTGTGTGTGTGTGTGTGTGTGTGTGTGTGTGTGTGTGTGTGTGTGTGTCTGTGTACATTTCCCTACGAAATAACTCTGTCAATTTTTAGTCTACAGACTCGAAATTTGATATACAGGGTACTGAGATTTGGAAAAATCTATGTGATCGGTTTTTAGCCAGAAATTTGGCGATTAAGGGGTCAAAGTTCAACGATTTGAGCTTTGAGAACTCTACCAAACTTCTCCAACAATTTTGGGTCTACACACTTTAAATTTTAGATATAGCTTCCGTGGACATGAATCTAACTTAATAACTTGATTTGAGCCCAAAACAATAAATTTTCAGGGGTCATATTAGGGGTCAAAGTTTAAAAAATTACCCCCTTTTTTTTGCTCAGCATACACCTCCAAACACCCGGGCAACGCCGGGCACCCATGCTAGTATATATATATATATATAAGGTAAAAACATTTCTAACTAAAATGTATTTTAAAAAATAAACTTTTCTTCGCTTTTCTATAGAAAAAAATGTAAATATTTTTTATTCTGTAAAGTTAAACTACTACAAAATAAATAAATTTCAAACTACTTAAAAATACAAATAAAATAAGCCATATAGGTAAAAAAAAAAAAAATAACATTAGTCGCGTTGGTAACTTCAAGGCCCGAACACTTTTAATTAAAAAAAAAAGTTTGGCATATTGTATATTTTTGTCTGCTTGAATTGCATTTAAAAGTGTGGGAATTTTTTTTTTAAGGTGGAGATTTTATTTACAAGAACACGTTACACTTTTTAATAATAATAAAAAGAAAACATTTGTAAACAAAGCCTTTTAAAAAAAAAAGCGAAAACGCGCAAACACCGCATTTGGAACTGCGAAAACTACAGTTCTAAATTGGCTCATATTAACCGTTCTAGATCGGGCATGCGCACAAGCGAATTTCACTAAGAATGTGTAACTGTGAATTTCGCAGCTCCAAGCAAAGTTTTGCTTTTATGCTTATATGAGTATGGGGACAATTATCGACATTAAGCTTCAGGATTATATATATATATATATATATATATATATATATATATATATATATATATATATATATATAAAATTAATATGATATATTATCACATAGAAAGAAAAAAAAATAAATGTATTCTTTTTAAATCGATAATAATGAGTAGAAATGACTTGGGGGTGCTGCTGCAGTTCCACAGCTCCAGGCACGAGCCGCCACTGATTGTCAAAGACTTTGGATATATAAAGCGTTACTTTCCTAGCTTTGTTTGCCTTTACAACTAAATGGTTTATACATCCAAAGATGACCACTAGGATATGTTTAGTAGGACTGAATTACCTTAATCCAAGCTTATTGTTCAGATAGGAGTTTAGTATTAATAAGGTGGTTAATTATGACTATAGTGATGAAAGATTTCAAGATTTTATCACAGTGTAGAGGGACATGGACCATACTTATGGGCAGGTTAATACTTGCTCCCAACCTTCTACCATAGAAGCAATTTTTCAAATATTAGGAAGGCAAGATTCCACAAGGCATTTGTTGTAAAATTTGGATATAACAGGGACCAACTACTGATGTTAACTATGTTAGTATTCTGCAAACAAAACTTAACACTATATGACCAGTCTTTTTAATAATATAAAATAGGAAACTACAATTTTTAAAATCTTTTTCACCCACTCCCACCCTTTTAAATTTGCTGTGTTTATTCTATGATATAAATTATTAAATATGCAGCGTTTATTAATTGGTATAAAATCTGTAAATCAGCAGTGTATATTTTATAATATAAAATCATTAATTTGTCCGTGTTTGTTTATTCGATGACATAGAATCATGAAATCAGTGTTTAATAAAAACAAAAATCGGAATAATTACCAGAATTTTATTTTATTTTTTGTATTTATCTCTGATACTTCCTAAAACATTGGGAATTTGTTTTAAATTTCGTATTCTTTTTTTATTACTGAACATTTCATTATTCTACAATGGTTTTAAGAGTACATATGTCCGTTTTATCAAATAATAATATAAGTAAATAAAAAACGAACTGCAATTACGTAAAATACAATTGCTATTACAGTTACACTTTGGACATTTTCCTTAGGTGTAAACAATGTCTCATACAGTTCATCACTTCTTAACGAGGATTAGTTACTGATTATTAGTTATGGATTGATTTGTGGATCCTTCCACATCATTTTGTATGCACACTAATTATTCTATCCTTTTGACAGTGTGTTTGCTTTTTTTTAGTATGTGAGAGGCCATGTACAATTAATATCTACGGAGATAAAACACCTTATTCCTTGTAATATTGTTTAAGAAGTCTGGAATCTTGATAACTTGTACATTTTTCCATGCTAAGTAATGGTCCAAAGTTTATCTTTTGATGGGTTCTATACATCAGGAAATCATAGACTTAGCAGCACAATATTTTATTAACATTGTCTCCTTGCTTTTTTGCTTGTGCAAAAATTAACACAAGCATCAACAGGGAGGGTGACCTGTAGTTCATCACAAGTCACTATTTTGATCTGTTCAACAGTGAAAGTAACTATTTTAAGAATTCATGGTTTTGTTTATTATAAAAAGAAACCCAACATTAATCAAGTGTTTAAATTGTTCTTGCTGTTTATACATAATTGTTCAGCTTTTTTGATTCCTTGGAATCTGAAACTGTTCGTTGCCTAACATAGAAGTAAATACTTTGCCAGGAGCTTTTATCGCATCTGTCTTCATCAGTGGTTCAAAGCAGATCATTCACTTTTAAACCTATCATAACCTAAATTACAACCATACCTTCACTTACCAACTCTATATGTCTGCATTGTAACGTCAAGAGTAATCACTGAATAGTTTGGAGGAACACTCATGATAATCTATTGCATTTCACCTTTTCCTACATGAGTTTATTTGTCAGAGAAATCCGAGTGCAAAACCTGTCATTCCAGCAAATTTACACTAAGCAATGCTAAAAATACAGCTTCTTTTATAGAAGAAAATAAAATTTTTGCTCAGCTTACGGTTTTTCAACCATGAACATATGTATGGGGATCAGTCCTCCATTGTCTTCATCGAGCATAGCTAATACATGAGCTTAGTTACCACAATCCATTCAATACCGAATTGGTTGAGGCCTGCACTACTAATCTATAGTATCAACTTTATGGTTTACCATTGTCACAATATTGATTATTTGTGGTTTTACAGTACATTGTTAGGTGAAAGAGCACTAGTCCTTCCAGTTTCTTTTGTGATATTTCTTTTTCTTTTACTTCTCAATATTTTTAATGGTAGTGGGTGTCAACATCGATAGTATCACAACTCTGTTATTCCAGCTAATAGCACTAACAAATGTGATGAATGCAGCTGGTTTTATAGAGGCAAAACTTATTGCCATTTTATTGTGTGCAAAGCATGAACATATGTATAGGCATCATCAATTATAGCAAACACATGAGCTTAACTACCTCGATCCATTCAATTGGTTGAGCTCCGAGTACTCTGGTACTAACTTTAATATACAATTGTCAGTCATGATGCCACAGAGATAGCTTGTAATACTTGGAAGTTCAACTCTTTTAACTTTTGTTTTCTTCAAACAAAATTGCTTTCAAGTGTTCATTCAACCACTATTGCTTTCTATTCCTTAAACAATCATTGTTTCAAAGGTTTTCTTAAACATTTACTCCAAAGCCAGATAAACCTTTTGTTTTTATTACAGTTACCATAGCAATGTTATTATGACAATTTAATATTATTTAATTAAGACACTGTCACTAACAATTGATATGTACTGGTGACTTGTTATTGTGTCCATCACCAGAAAACACTATATAATAACGTATTTTCGATGGCACTTAATCGATGATTTTTTTTACAAAGGAGTCACCACTTATCAAGGCTCAGAGGTCACTCAAGGATAAGGGTTGATAAGTGTACAGTGGTCAATGGGACAATGCCATAACAATTGTTAGTAGTGAAAAGTTGGTAAATTGGATTACTTAAGGGGAACGGCTCATCAAGAACTTGTTTAAGTTGAACTTGAAGAAGATCATGTTATAGTCAGCTGGAAAGTAGGCAAAGGGAAGAGAGTTCCACAGTTGTGCAGTTCTAAGAAAGAAACTTTGTGCATGAAATCTACGATCAGGTTTAGGCACAGATAATGAGTGGGGGAAATTATTGATAGTGTTTTCAGCTAGACCAGTGTTTCTTGTGAGAGTTTGGAGAGGGGGACCACAGATAGGAGCTCAGACGATCACTTGTCATGAAAATAACGATAAAACAGAGACAGGCTCAGAATGTCTCTTCTGTGAGAAAGAGGTTGCAGGGAAGAGAAAAGGGATTCCCCCACTATGCTACGAAGTCTAAGCAGGTCCACTTCATCAATTACTAAATTGTTGATTTTAATATATTCCCCAATTTTGCAATATTTTCAAATATTTTTAGATGAATTTGTAAAACCAATAGCAAAAGGATTTTTGATTTTGCAAACAAAATGATATTATTGTTATGACTGTTTTGTTAAAATACTTATTGATATTTTATAAAGATTATCAGGAATTAATTTTTTTAACTATAAACTATATAAAGTATAAAATGCGAATTGTTACATGAATATTATATATATATATATTATTTACAATGCAAGAATTAACTCATTTTAATAATTGATAAGTATTGCAAAAATGTTTTCAATATAATGAAAATATTTTTGCAATATTTTTCCTTTAATCAATGATTTTCTGGGCTTGTTCATAAAATTGCCACAGCAATTTGAATTTTTTCTTTTGCTCAAAATGTTTCTAATTTAATTTCTAAAAATATCTGTGTCTAAAAATAATTTCTTGCAAATTTCCTTACATTTATTTTGTTTTTATTTTGCAGAATATCAAGCAATACAAAGAAAAATCAATGCAAATTGACTAAAGTAAACAGTGGGAAACCTGAAAAATTCTACAATTTTTCTGTTATATCAAATCGAATTGTATGATAATACATTGGAGAAACTCTTTTTCTACCAATTTGATATCAACTTCTATTCTTAGTCTTATTCAATAGGAAATTAATTGGAATAGTTGTCACAAATGCATATTACTAATGTACGCCTGACCTCTTTAAAAATAAAGAAGTGAGAAATAAAGTATAAGAATGCTGGGTTTGGTCGACCATCCATTAAAGTATATAAAAAATTATATGTAGTTCTCTGCATTCTGATAATCTGTACACAGTGTTATTTATGTAGGAATTAGATATCATAATATAATATATATATAAACATTGAGTGAATATATCATTTATTATCTGTTTTCATAAATCATTAATCTGAACTTCATAGATCTGATAGTGAGCTGAAAGAGCACAGTATTCTATTATATATATATAAGTTTAATTAACAATATTTTAATAAATGATAAAGATATATATATATATATCAATTTAAAAACATTTAAATTAAGGAATAAGAAAACTATAAAACATGATACTCTTCAACGAATTACTAAATTGAAAATCTGTAACAAATTTACACACGTTTCTTAATTCATTAAACTTATTCCACAATAGCACAGTAGGAAGAATATAGAAAAACCAATTCTAAAAATGTCAAATAGGTCGATTGAAAAAATAAATTCAAAATCAGACGCTAAAGAGGAACAACAGTTTTCTAAAATATGCGTCTCTTCTCTTGCCATGAAACAAGATATATATAAACATATGCAAGAGAAACCATATTCTTGTGACTTATGTGGCTCATCTTTCACAAGAAAAAACCATGTGTTGCGACATATGCGAACACATACTGGAGAGAAACCATATTATTGTGAAGTATGTGGCTCTTCCTTTACAGAAAAACGTAGTACAATACGACATATGCGAACTCATACTGGAGAGAAACCATATTCTTGTGAAGTATGTTTCTCTTCTTTTACAGAAAAAACTAATATGTTGCAACATATGCGAACACATACTGGAGAGAAACCATATTCTTGTGAATTATGTGTTTCTTCTTTTACAACTAAACAAAATATGTTACGACATATGCAAACACATACTGGAAATAAACCATATTCTTGTGAAGTATGTTTCTCTTCTTTTACAACAAAAGCAAATATGCTTCTACATATGCGAATACATACTGGAGAGAAGCCGTATTCTTGTGAAGTATGTGGATCTTCTTTTACAACTAAACAAAATATGCTACTGCATATGCGAACACATACCGGAGAGAAACCATATTCTTGTGAAATATGTGACTCTTCTTTTACAACAAAACAAAATATGCTTCTACATATGCGAATACATACTTAAGGGAAACCATTTTCTTGTGAAATATGTGGCTCTTTTACAACAACAAAATAAGCTGTTATATATGCAAACACATACTGGTGAGAAGTCATATTCTTGTGAAGTTTGTCGCTCTTTTATAATGAAACAACACATGCAAACATATATTCAACTTTTTTTGCAAGAAAAGAAAGCGTGTTGCAACATATGCGAATACATACTGAAGAGAAACCATTTTCTTGTTGAATATATGCATTTTCTTTTTTTTTTTTGCAACATATGCGAACTCATACTACTAAAACCTTCTTGTATGTGGCGCTATTTTCATTAATAAAACAACACATGTTACGACATCTATGTGAATGCTTCCTAGAAAGAAGCCATATTTTTGTAAAGTATTTTTGTTTTATTTTTCATATTGTAAATATATTGCATGTGAACATAGTGTAAACAAAATTGTTATTCTTGTAATGTATCTCTTTCTTACCTTTTACACAGATTCACTATCTGAACATATAATGCATAGAAACTATCTTCCTTCAAGGTATGTGGTTCTTCCTATCTAACAAATTTAATATACTAATGCTAAATAGAGACGATATAATATACAAGTATGTGGTTCATTTACACTGTAAGAGAATGTGATGCAACACAGGTTGTAATGCTTGTCTTACACATAATAAGAAATCCCATATCTCTCAGAATATGATGAGATTAGAGAAAAATTCTACAAAAGTATACTTTTTTAATTACATGAAATGAAGCTCATATAAAGCGTGCTGAATAGCGACCACAATTTTGTGAAATATTTTTCCTTTTACATAAAAATCAAACTAAAATAACACAATATTATTGTCATGTATATTAGTTATTTTTACACAGAAAAGTTGGTCACGGTGAACAACTTATACTATAAATTTCAGTAATCATAGGCGCAACTTGTATCATAAATACCTAGTTAACTAATATAAATGAAAATTTTACATAAATACACGTTTTTAATCATAAAATCATCAGAGTTTAACATTTGGATTTTCCACTGCTAAATTGGGTAGTGAACCTGTAACTCAATTACCTGTGATGGTCGAAAATCACATGTTAGAGTTGAATTAGAGCTTTTTATTATGTAAACAATCCCAGGCAACAACCGATGGTCTTGCTGATCCAAATTGTTTGGTTAGTGATGCAGAATTCAAGGAAAGCTAGCTTCGGAAATGAGGAGAATGATAACATTAATAATAATATTGTTTTGTGACGTGAACCATTATTTTGCCTGTGATTTCACTTCGATGGGAAATGTGTGGAAAAAGTAAATTCATCATGTTGGAAAATTAATTAATATGCACAAGTGATTTAGCCAATCAGGGCAGATCAAATTTAGACGTTATGAAGATGGATTGGTTGAATGAAAAACCCAGACTTCTCAAACCCACACCATCATCTCCCTATAAGAAGGTGTGTGGAGCATTTTTTTCGCAAATCTAGTCGAATCCAGTTGAAGTTGAATATCTAACCACTCCACCCATGCTACACTCTCCCATTCATCAGAGGAGGGGAGGGAAGACAATCGGTTGTTGAAAAAACCTTCTGTTTGAGTCACTCGAAGCAAGCTGCTTATTGGAAAAAAAGACATTGCATATAGTTTTTTCCTTTTCATAAGGGTAAAATAACATTTTTGTATCCAGAATTTATTTTAATCTTTAAAAATGAAAACCTAACTGAAGTCAATTATTTGATGCGTACAGAATTCCTGACTCACAAACGAATTGCAGTTAATTTCTTTTAGGAAACACTAACCAGAAAGAGAAGGGTGGCCAACCCACCACCTGCAAACCATGGCCTGCAACATGCATATTCCTGGAGACTTTGAGTTTACTTTGTTTTTTTTAATTCTTTTTATTTTTTTCCTATCAACTAGTCAATGGCATGACCGACCTGCATGTTACATAAATGTCTTGGAAACGGTACCAGATTGTGACGCAATGGCTCCGTCAAAAGAATTTGTTGGTTAAACATCTTTTTTTTATCATAGTGAAGAGGCATATGTTAGGATTTGGGGCGTGGATGACTCCTTCCTTTTCTCAGGATGACGTCCCTGGCTGGAATATTCCTTAGGTTGAAATCTTCTTGATGCTCGCACCGTCTCGACATTTAAGGCAGGTCAAACACAAGTTCTCTTTTATTTTTACAAAAATATTGCAATATATTACAACAAGAAAACAATTTACAAATCATAACAATTAACTCTTTAAAAGCTAACTATCTAGCTACTCCTTAACAAAAATGCTGCCACCTCCTTTTTAAGAGAGACAAAAAAGACGTGTCCTTACCCCATGGCTGACAGAATGGAATGAGTTTGAGGGAATCGAAAGTGCATTCTGGTTGCTTATTTCAGTGTATCCATCAACTCCGTTATCATAAAAACGATCAAGACCACACTATTGGACTTTCTTGGGTGTTCCAAAATCAGAATCACCTAGGACTACACTTGTGTACCGGTGAACACAATGGGTTTCTCCATGTTATATTGGTCTTGTTTGACCAGGGCAAGACATTTGACTGGGATAGACCAGAGTCTTCCGAAAGTTATACAGCGAACAATTAGGGTTTTTACCGAAACACAGTCTCCTACTTTATACAAGGTCTCAACAACTCTAACCATGTAATATGTATCCCTTTTAAATGCTCTTTGTAATTGTAGATCCTATTGACTGGCATGGCTGAAGT
The DNA here is from genome assembly GCF_053919585.1 of Euprymna scolopes. Taxonomy (NCBI): domain Eukaryota; kingdom Metazoa; phylum Mollusca; class Cephalopoda; order Sepiida; family Sepiolidae; genus Euprymna; species Euprymna scolopes. Next base: position 62,575,122 of record NC_136527.1, on the reverse strand, counting down.
TGTTGCAGCATTCTTCAGTGTCATGTTATACCAATATACAACTTCTGAAATCAAACATTGCATTCTGACCGTAGTTTTCTTATGGTGTGGTGACATTGCTCTGCTCCACCGGTAACTTCTTGAAAATATGAACTAAAATATGAATAGACCGCAGCTGCTTCTTCCTAAGTAAATGTTTCAGCATGGAAAAACAAGAACAAAATCTGACTCCAGTCTGCGTTTTGTTCTTGTTTTTCTACTGAAGGAATGTTCACTAATTCACATAGGTAACTGTAGCGATCTTGTCCATTCCTTTTTCTTATCAAACTCCTACACAAATGAAACAACGTCTAAAAATGAAAAGAAAAACATCAGACGAACAAAACAAATGTCAGAACTCCTTACCAATTCGTAGTAAATCCTGCTAATTCATATGTATAAACATATGTAGGATAAAAGGATGTGAGATGATATATAAGATTTCACAAAATGTATTCAATGCACACCATAAAAACTGTCATTAAATTAAATAAAACTTTGGTGAAATGTTTTAGTGAGAACCAAAAAATAAAGTAAAATAAACATTGCATAACCTTTGTGTATTATCATCCGAACATATAAGAAATCAGATATTATTTAAAGAGATGAAATTATGGTTTCTCATATATTTACTTTTGTACAATATAATACAAACAGTGGATGATTATTAGTAAATTAATGGGAATAGGTAGCAACCAACACTCGCTACAAACAGGCAGAAGCTAATTCTCTCGACTCGAGATTTGAAATCCATTTTCTCCCTCGCTTGTCCAATCAGAAACCAGCTCTCAATCACGTGACCGAGTACATAAAAGTCTAAATCTGAAACCCTCTTCCTTTTTTCTCGCTGCTCTGCCCAGAGCACACATCGCCCCCCCCCCAAGCCGAACGTGAGTACAACAAGCTAACAATAGCTCTCTTCTAACTACCATTTAATCCAATGTTTGGTACCCAAACGAACATTCTTTATCCTGCTAAAGAACATGCACCTCACACACGCATGCCAACACATTGATACACTGAAGACTTTGCCCTTTCTTTCTCCTTTAATCAGCTTCCTTTGTACTGACGGCTACTAGTTATAAACACGTGTAAACTGAACTATTCTCTCCTTCAACTTGCCGGCATGATACCTACACATGAACACTTCAACCTACTAACTCCTTTCTCTTTTGTACTCTTCTACTAACGAAGATAACAAATAAAGTTTATTAATATAGAATGAAATTCCATTTTGTTGTTGTCACTCATATTCTATAAATATTATTAATATTAAACGAAAAACATATTTTTCTTCTGTTTTATATAGTTTGTAAACATTTATTATCATTAAATAATTAAATGAGACGAAACAGATTCTAAAAAATACCTAGTGAAACCTTTTTGCCATTGTGCAATATGGGCACAACTGGTTTCGTGGTTTAAGAAATGTGACTTTTATTCGATTTTACAAAGATTACATCACTGATAGGCGAAAGAGTTATAGTGAAAAATATTTTACCATTATTTTGTGAAATTAACTTTTATCTAAAAGCACACTATTTTGATTATGTTAATATTCTTTGTGTGTGAAGTTAGTTTTGCAAAATACAAAATCTTTTTTTATTTAATGTTCTTTTCAAAAATTATTTAGAGTAAAAAAATTGTGTTAAAAAATGTTTTTGCTTTTCTTTAGAAAAAGTCGTATATGTATTTTTTTGTAAAATACTGTCACACATAATGAGGTAATTGTGCATAAAACGAGACCCTAAGTTTCAAAGATGGCGACAGGTCTATCAATTGAGTGTGGAAGCACAACAATACTTCCACTGTTTTTCGAAACTGCTTACTTACATATTTGAGCAAAATATTCAGATTTTTTGGTTGATGTATTTTTCCTAACATATTTACGTTTTTTTTTTCAAATATAGTTACGTTTTCTTTTTTCAATGTACAATATTTAAATATACGTTGTTTACATATACTTTATTTAAACCTGCACAGTCGTCACCGATTTAAAAAAAACACCACACACACACACCCCGCTAACCCCCAATGTAAACAGTAAAATCTTCGAAAAATGTTAAATGGTGTTCTAATTGGTAAATGTTGATGCGTTACTTACGGAAAAGCGGTTAACTAAACTGCAGAGGCACCTATTAAGCCACATAAGTTCTATCATTGGATCCCCCTCCCGCAAAAAGAAGAACAAAAAAACATAAAAATAGTGCTTATGTTTTTGTAAACCTGTTAAAGTAGACATGTTAAATGTATGTGGCGGTCAGTAAAAGAAGGAAGGTCAACACGCGGAGATAGGTTAGCAACGTCTTTATTTTAAGAAGGTTAACACCGGAAAAGGAAGAAACATGAGTCCTTAAGGTTCTCAAATCAAAGGGGCATAACTCAGGATGCTAAGTTTACTCACTTAACACCCCTGCTTAAACTTTACATTCTGATAATTTTAATTTTACACAGTCCATGCGGAGCCTTGCCAGGGGTTTTGTGAAGCAGTCTGCCGTATTTTTGTTGGTAGGCAAATAGTTCAGTTCGATTGTACCATTGTTTATTTTGTCCCGTATGTAGTGATATTTTATGTCTATGTGTTTTATCCACTCTGGTTGTCAGAATATATTGTTGCTTCCATTCTTTTGTATTGTTCATATCGTTTATTAATTGCAGTAGATATTGTGCTTCCTGTATGGCTGGGGTCATTGCCGTATATTCAGCCTCACATGTAGATGACAGTAGACTGTTTTTACTTTTCCAGGCAATAACAGGTTCTTCTTCATTTAGGGAAAAACAATAACCCGACATCTTTTCCTGTCTTCAGAGCTTCCCCAATCAGCATCGGTAAATCCTGTTAACTTCAGGCCGCCTTCACATTTCCTGAAAGATAAACAAAAATTTAAAGTCCCTTTCAGATACCTGAATACTGCTTCACTGCATTCCAGTGTTCAATTGTGGGAGTTTGGTTGTACTGTGATAATTTATTTACAACCCATGAAATATCGGGTCTGGTGCAAGTAGATAAGTAAACCAAACTTCCTATAGCATCAAAGGATTTTGCTTCCTTAGAGAAAGTTAATTTCTGTTCACAGGATGTTAGTCTGGGTTTGCAGTCTAGCATATTAAAATTTTCTAATACTTTCTCAGTATATGTCCGTTGATTCATTTCTATTTCATTTGGTTTGACTATGAAGTTCACACCAAGAAATCTAGAAATTTGACCTAAATCTTTCATGTCAAACTTGTTTGAGTAGGGTCTTGACTGTGTCTAAGTTATTTGCGGCAATCAAGATATCATCAACCCATACGAGAATAATAATTCTTTTATTTTTATCAACTTTTTCAAACATGCATGGATTGATAGTGATTTTATTAAATTTTTCTTGTAGAAGTTCTTTACTCAGTAGATCGTTCCAATTTTTACCGATCTGTTTTAGGCCATAGAGTGATTTGTTTCATTTCCAAACAAGCCCATCATTGTCTGGAGCAATGAATCCTTCAGGTTGTTGGGTGAAAATAGCACATTCTATTTTGGCATTTAAGTGTGCTTATTTGACATCCATCTGGTGAATTATCAAATCATACTGCACAGCAAATTGCATTAGAATTCGTATAGTCATCATTTTTGTGGTGGGTGCATATGTTTCATGGTAGTCTATGTCTTTTATCTGACTGTACCCCTTGGTAACATATCTAGCTTTGTATTCTTCGTTATTTTTGTCATCTTTTTTTATATTATACACCCATTCCCCCCCCCCCAACTATATTTTTGTTTTCAGGGAGGGTTGTCAGAGTGAAAGTGTTGTTTTCCTTTAAGGAATTCATCCCCTTCTCCATTGCCAATTTCCATTTGTCAGCCTCCGGTGAATTTATGGCTTCATGATATGATCCAGGGATAGTTTTATTTTCACAACAATTTATACATTCTTCATCTTCATCACTTAAGTTATTGCTACTGACGTAATCTTTTAAATAAGTGGGTGGTTTTCTCTGTCTCAGTGGGTACCTTGGATTTCTGTTTTCGGAACTGTCATTTGTTCTGTTACTTGTCTGTTCACTAGCTTGACTATTGCTATTATCTATATCTCCCTTATAAGGATCAGGTAGAAGTTTGTTTGTTCTATTCTCATCGACCATGTGTTCACTGAAATGGTCAGGATTTATTGCAGCAACCAAAGTTGGATTAATATATCTATTTTGGTTTGCAATATCCTCAGTGGTCGCCCTTTCATTGCTAAACTCATTTGTAAAAGTATATCTATTTTAGCCTGCGTTATCCTGAGTGGTCTCCCTTGCATCGTTAAATTCATTTGTAAAAGTCACTAACCGTATTTTTTTTTACAGATTTCTTATCATTGAAATATACAAAATAGGCTGGACTATATTTGTCGTATCCTACAAAAATTCCTTTTTCTAATTTTGCGCATAGGCATAACACGTTGTACCAAAAATGTTCATTATTTTAATATTTGGTTTTCTACCCTTTAGTGCCTCATAAGGTGTCAGTTTTATTCGGTGATTATAGCACCTATTTCGAATATAAGTAGCACACAGAAAAGCATATGGCCACAGCTCATGAGTCACATGGGACTCTATTAGCATGCATCGCGACATTTCAAATAACGTTCTCCATCCTCGTTCTGCGGTTCCATTTTGGTGCGGTGAGTAGGAGGTGAGGTCTCGTGTCGAATTTTATGTTTAACAAGAAGTGATTTGAATTCTCTTGATGTGAATTCAGAACCGTTATCACTTCTTAATCTCTTAACCTTCCATAAGGAGCACTATCGGCCAAGAATTGTTTTGTAGCGTCGACTGTGTTGCTTTTGTTCTTGAGGAAATATACCATCACATAGCCTGAATAGTCGTCAGTAAATGTTATGGCATACTTGTAACCATTCATACTAACAGGTTCTATTTTCCCAGCCAAGTCACAATGAACTAGTTCTAATGGAAACCTGGCCATTTCGTCTGGTTTTCTTGATCGCAAATTTTGCATTTTTTCAAGAGTACAAGTTTCACACGGTGGTATATTGTTTTTCTCAATAATGGACATTCCCTCAACAATAGTTGGCATTTTCAAAATATCGGAAATATTACAATGGCCGAAAATTTTGTGCCACGTGTTCAAGTCGCGCCTCGTGTTATTAATACTATTTGTTATGCACTTATTTAAATAATGAAGTTTCCCCCTTTTCTTTATTTTAAATTTAACGCTGTCTTTGGTGGTTAGCATAGCATGATTTTGTGCAAATTCCACACTGCAGCCTTTCCCTACGGCGGCTTGTACCGACAATATGTTTTGTGTAAATGTTGGCACGAATAAAACATTTTTTAAATATTATTTCTCTTTTTATAAACATCATGTAACATTATTTTTGCCGTTCCTTTCTTTAACGCTATATTATTTTTTTGGATCCACTGGCAAGCTCAATATAATGTTCTACTGGGTTAAAGTCACGTTCAAAAGTAACAAATTTTTTTCATCATTAATAATATGAGCAATAGCTCCACAATCGACTAATAGTTCAAATTTATCAGAAATGATATGAGGGTTTATTCCTACCTTGTAGTATGAATGGCTGTTTCCTTCAGTTTGTCTTTTTCTGCAGAATTTTGTATCATGAGTTCTTACTTCGCAAAATTTACACCACCTGTTTTTATTACAGTTTTTTGCAAAGTGGCCATATTTGTTGCACCGAAAACACGTGGGGGGGTTCTTTTTTATTTGATGTCTTCATGATGGCGTCTTCCATTTTGGGTTTTGTGTTTTCCTCATATGATTGTAGTGATGCCTTGAATTCCATCAAAGTTTGTGGTGTATCTCTTTGGGTAACTATGGCTTTTAATGTGTTGAAGGTAGATGGCAACCCCTTGAGTAACATAGCTGTCGCCAATGCGTCTGAAATTGTCTCTCCACCATTTCATAAAGCAGCTATATCTTTTTCAGCATGTATAACCTCGTTTCTCTGTGGGTCGATTTCATCATCTTCCTTTTTTAACTCGGCTTTTAATTTTAGCCTGTGAAGGTTTTCTATGAATTTAATTTTGAACATCTCATAATTATTTTCATCGCCATCAAACATTAGTCGGCTGGGGCCATAACCTGTTAAAGTAGACATGTTAAATGTATGTGGCGGTCAGTAAAAGAAGGAAGGTCAACACGCGGAGATAGGTTACCAACGTCTTTATTTTAAGAAGGTTAACACCGGAAAAGGAAGAAACATGAGTCCTTAAGGGGAGAGTTCTCAAACCAAAGGGGCATAACTCAGGATGCTAAGTTTACTCTCTTAATAAACCGCATTTTAAAAACTATGTGAGACAAAAAAAAAAATCCCCCAATTTGTTGTACTTTTCTTTAATTGTAAGTCATTAAAAAATTTGGTCTGTAATTTTTTGATTGATGTTGCAATATTTGGGGATTAATGGGGTATGATACCACACAGTCGGACAATTCTATTTATAAACGATGCTACTAAGAACTGACGAATCAAATTAATTCACGTTCTGCTACCAACCAATCAGAAACCAGAATTGCTTCATAAATATTAAACCTTTTCTGGAGCAATTTTACATGTTCTTTTCCGTCTCGACACAGTAAGAATATTTTGTTCTGTGGAACTGTCTACTACAAACAAGTCACCTCCCAGGACTTGTGTGTAACAGTGAACCATCTGAAACTGTTTTGAAACTCAAAATGGCTTACACTTCTAGAGGTTATGGGCCCAGTATGCGTCTTTACTTCGATGGATCCGAATCAAAATTCGAATTGTGGCAAGTTAAATTTCTAGGATATCTACAAATCCAAAAGCTACACAAAGTACTACAAACACAACCTGAAAACAGAAACGACCCTGAATTCATTGAGAAGAACGCAACTGTCTTTGCGGAATTAATACAGTGTTTAGATGACCGAAGTCTATCACTGGTAATGAGAGAAGCCCTGGACGACGGCTGCAAAGCATTAAACATATTGAGAGAGCATTATTTATCGAAAGGAAAACCCAAAATTATTTCTTTATACACTGAACTGACCTCTCTAAAACGAATGGAAGTCGAAACTATTACTGATTATATTATAAGAGCCGAGACAACTGCAAATTCTTTAAAAATGTCTGGTGAAGTTATAAGTGACAGTCTGTTAATTTCCATGGTCTTTAAGGAATTACCGAGTGATTTCAAGCGATTTACCACCGAGATAACCCAGAAAGAAAACCCCATGACTTTTAGCCAATTCAAGGTAGCACTCAGAAGTTACGAAGAAACTGAAAAAATGATCACAGAAAAAAACGAATCCACAAATATCATGAAATTTAAAAATACACATAAAAACACCAAAATCGAATTATACCCATGCCAAGAATAAAAAACACAACTTTGCCAAAAGCAAGTTTTTTCCTAAGAAAAGTACAAAAATTATTTGCTATAATTGTGGACGACCTAATCATAAAGAGTTTCCAATGTAGATGCAGGACTCAAAATGGCGACTACATTAAAAATGTAGAGAGCTCTGTTAGCGAACAAACATTTTTATTTTCGTGTACATTTAATGCTTCAACAAACAATAATAATTTTCTTGTCGATTGTGGGGCCACGGCACATGTGATTACAAATTAATCTGATTTTATCAATTTTGATCCCAACTTTAAGCCACAAAATCATTTTGTAGAACTAGCTGATGGGAGTCGAGTCAATGATATCGTTTTGAAAAGAGGCAATGCGAAAATCTCACTAAAGAACAATAAAGGTGAATTGTGTTTCTGAATTCTAGAAAACGCTCTTCTAATCCCAAAATTTAAACAAAATATATTTTCTGTACAAGCTGCCACAAAACAAGGTGCAAATATAAACTTTAGCCCCAATAAATCAAAGCTGGTATACCCGAATGGAACTGTATTCGACATTAAAGAAAATGGAAGACTATATTATTTAAATAGCGTAGTCCCATCAAAAACCGCCTGCCATGATCTACACAGATGGCATAAAATTCTTGGACACTGCAATATTCCTGATATCAAAAAACTGTAGTTGATGGAATGCAAATACAAACATCAAAAACCTTCAACTGCGACGTCTGTACGCAAGGGAAAATGACAAACTATCAAAACAAGATACCAGACAAAAAGGCCAAAAAAAAAAAAAATCCTATCAATGGTGCATTGTGACTTGAACGGTCCCATAGAACCGATGGCCAGAGAACATTATAGATATCCGTTGAATTTCGTAAATGACCATTCAGGTTTAATAATGGTTTACTTTTTAAAGAACAAATCTGATACCCTGCTAGCAACTAAGAAATATCTAGCTGACATGGCCCCCTACGGTGAAATCAAGTGTATTCGCTCTGACAATGGTACGGAATTTACCAATACAGACTTTGAACTTTTACTAATTAACCATCATATAAGGCATGAAACATCAGCTCCTAGATCGCCACACCAAAACGGGACTGCTGAACGTGCGTGGCAGACACTTTTTGAAATGGCAAGATGCCTACTCATTGAATCAAAACTCCCTAAAAACCTCTGGACGTATGCACTTATGGCGGCAGCCTATATACGCAACACTATCTAAAACTCCATATGAATCTTTCTGCGGTAAAAAACCAAATTTAAGCAGAATGCATATATTTGGTTCAACTTGCTTCACATATATAGAGAAAAAGAGTAAATTGAATATTAAAGCCAACAGAGGTATATTTCTTGGATACGATAAAAACAGTCCAGCCAATTTAATATTTTTCCCCGAAAAATATAAAATAAAAAGAATCCGGTGTGTAAAATTCACAGACACGTTTAATTTTACAGACGAAAACCTGTCATATGAAAAGGATGAAATTATATTACCTCAAATAATTAGAACAAACGAAAACAATAAAAATGACGGAGACGAGAGTGTCTATGATGGTGATGATAATGTCGAAAGATATCCCAAAAGAAATAGAAGACGAGCCGATTTTTTTGTGGTCAACAATATAAAAGATTATCAAATCGACTATTGCTGTTCAATGGAAAACGCGCCAAAAAGCTTCAACAAAGCAATTAATTCAGAACATTGTGATGAATGGAAAATTGCCATGAAAAAAGAAATAGATGCCTTAACCGAAAATGATACCTATAGGTAGTGCCTCTCCCAAGAGATAAACATGTTATTTCTACCAGATGGGTCTTTACAAAAAAGAGTGCAGCATCAGGCGTAGAATAGTACAAAGCAAGATTTGTTGCTAAAGGGTACTCTCAGATTTACGGTAAAGAATACTTTTCTACATTTTCACCGACCACAAACCTAACGACGATCAGAATTTTACTGCAAGTCGCAACACAATATGACCTAAACATCAATCAAATGGACGTAAAAAATGCTTATTTGAATGCCTCAATAGACTGTGAAATTTATATTACCCCTCCAGAGGGATTTATAATGAAAAATAAAAATAGCGTGTGGCGACTTAACAAGTCATTATATGGTCTAAAACAGAGTGCTCAGTGTTGGAACACAGTATTTCATGATTATATTATTAAACAACAATTTAGACAATGCGCTGTAGACCCCTGTTTATATACCCAACACAAAGACGATAAACTACTGATTTTGGTTTTGTGGGTCGATGATATTTTAATCGCATCAAATTGTGACATAATGTTAACTGATGTTAAGAACAAATTAAGTAAAAGATTCAAAATGACCGATCTTGGCAAAATATCCTGGTTTCTGGGGATAGAATTTACTCAAAGCAAAGAATTTGTTACGATGACTCAATCGAGATACATCGACAAAATACTATTAAAATTTGGAATGGGAGAGTGCAAGAAACGCTCTACACCGGTCGAAAATTATATTAATAAAAATATACACACAGAATCTGAAATAATAAATGACACACAATATCGCGAAATTATAGGTAGTCTTATATATTTAATGACTGCAACCAGGCCCGACATATGCTATACAGTAACAAAACTGTCACAAAAATTATCATGACCGACAATGAAGGATTTAAAAGAGCTAAACAAGTCCTACGTTATTTAAAAGGAACTAAAGAACAGAAGTTAGGATTTAGAAAATCAAGAAATCCCCTAAAATTAGAAGATTTTTCGGATTCAGACTGGGCAAATGACGAGGATCGCAAGAGTGTATCTGGATATTGTTTCAGACTCTCAGAAAATGGGCCTATTATTTCATGGAAATCTAAAAAGCAACAGATTGTATCTCTCTCTACGCGTGAAGCAGAATTTATCACGATCACACACACGACCCAGGAAGCACTCTACCTTAAAAAATATCCTAAAGACTATTTTAGAGCCAGAATTAATTACAAGCCCCATAGTAATTAATTGTGATAATCAAGCCAGTATGGTCTTAGCACAGAACACGATAATCAACCAAAGATCTAAGCATATAGATATAAAATACCATTTCATAAAAAATGAGATAAAAAAAGAATCCATTATTTTGAATTACATATCATCAGAACAAAATATCGCTGATGTATTTACGAAACCCGCAACAAGGATAAAGCTACGTTTTTTCTCAAAACTTGTTGGGGAATTCGACTGAATATTTTTTTTTTTTTTTTTTTTCACTGCCCTGTATGTATATAGATTTCTATATATCAAGAATACAGACCAGCGAAGTTCCACTTATGAGAAAAAAAAAAAAAAAAATAGTCCTGGACAAGACGTTAAACTGTATCCATTTTATTTGTATTAACACTTTAACCTACTAATGTGTAACTAATACTTTTGCTTAAAAAAAAAAAAAACTTTGTAATTTTCCTTTTTGACATTTGAACACAATTAAAAATGGCGTCTTTTTAAATGCTAAAATTCTAAGATCCAAATGATTTCTAATTTTTGTTATGTCTAAGTGAATATAAAAATATATATTTATTTTTGAGCAGAACAAACACAAGGGACTTCCCCATTATAAAAAAATAGAGAGGATGTTGCAATATTTTGGGATTAATGGGTAGTTATTTAAATGCTGCCCACATCAGCATTATTTGGCACAAGGCCTGGAAAGTGGAAACTCCACAGGCTCCCCTAAAGGAGGGGCACTCCTGCAATTTTAAAAATTGCCTGAGTAACCCCGTCGGCGTTCCCCGGTCGGGGCGCCTCGCGCAGCAAACAATAAACTTGCCCTACCGGAAAGCCCAGTGGCAAAGCCTGGGAGGGTGTACCTCAGTCCAACAGGTGTTGGGCCAATTCCCGGCCCCTCACCTGTTGGGCTGAGTGTCAAGTGACGAATCCTTGACTTGTACTACCCTGTCTCCCTGCAGCCAAAGCCGCTAGGAGACACATCCCATCATCCAAGAGGCATAATGGGATTAATGAGGTATGATACCACACAGTCGGACGATTCTATTTATAAACGATGCTGCTAAGAACTGACGAATCAAATTAATTCATGTTCTGCTACCAACCAATCAGAAACCAGAATTGCTTCATAAATTTTTTTTTTTTTTTTTTTTACATAGGCATCACCACATTATCAAGGCCAAGAGGCCACTCAAGGATAAGGGTTAAAGAGTGTACAGTAGAAATTGGACAATATAGTAACCATTAGTAATGAAAATTTGGTAAATTTGATAACTTATATGGAACGGCTCATCAAGTACTTATTTACGTTAGACTTGAACACAACCATATTGTAGTCAGCCGGAAAGCAGGAAAACGGAAGACAATTCCACAGGCGTGCAGTTCTAAGAAAGAAGCTTTGTTCATGGAATCTACGTTTAGGTTTAGGCACAGATAAAGAGTGGGGGGAATTATTGATAGTGTTTACAGCTAGACGAGTGTTTCTTGTGAAAGTTTGGCAAGGGGGGACCATAGATTGAAGCTCAGTCGAACACTTTCCATGAAAATAACGATACATCAGAGATAAACTCGCAACATCTCTTCTGTGAGATAGAGGTTGCAAAGAAGAGAAAAGAACATCTCCTACGAGGCTACGAAGTCTATTTTGAACTCTATCAAGGCAAGTCAAGTCCTTTCTAGCAGAAACCTTTTTCTGAAGCAATTTCACATGTTCTTTTCTGTCTCGACACGGTAAGAATATTTTGTTCTGTGGAACTGTCTACTACAAACAAGTCACCTCCCAGGACTTGTGTGTAACAGCGAACCATCTGAAACTGTTCTGAAACTCAAAATGGCTTACACTTCATGTGAGAAGGCAGTTTGCTATGTGAAGCAAGCCGTCGTTTATGCTGCAGCGCACGCATGTAGCGTAAGCTGCAAAATGGTGGAAAGTAGTTCATGGGTTCAGGGTTTCAGGGGTTAATGGTAATCTGGAAGAAAGAGAGAGCCTGTTTTCTCCGTTTAACTATAGGTTGCGTTACTGTCTGTCCACCCAGTTACGGAAGCACAAAATGTATATAATGGCACCCTTGAAATAAAAATAAATGTTTTTGTTATATTTTAATTTTATACATGTTTTTTTTTTTTTTTTGCAAACATATTTAAGTTTTATTTTTTGTTTTTTCAAACATTTTTACATTTTTTTTTGTTTGTTTTTGCAAACATATTTCAGTTTTATTTTTTTCAAACATTTACGTTTTGTTGCTTGTTTATTTTCAAACATTTACGTTTTTTGTTTTTCATATTTTTTTTTTTTTTTTGGAAACATTTACGTTTCTTTTTTTTTTTTTTTCCAAACACATTTACGTTTTTTCTTTTTTTGAAAACATTTTTTTGTTTTTGTTATTTTAATAGTAGTTTCGAGTAAGATTCAGGTTTTACAATATCCTTTTTCAAATATATATATATATATATATATATATATATATATATATATTTATATTTTGTGTACAGAAAGTTGTTAGTTGAGACAGGTCATTGGTACCGTCGGTTTCAAGCCCGATAATAAGGCCCGTTTAAGGTATCCTTATCGAGCTCTCTTCAGCCAATATTCGTCTATCTTATAACCGGAAGTGTGAAGTATATATACCTCGCGAATCCACGTTCAAATCTCGTTTTGTTTAATCCCCCCCCCCTTTTTTTTTTTTTATCTATCTATCTATATATATATATATATATATATATATATATATATATATATATATATATATATATATATATCGGGTAATGTAATACCTAATTTTCAACTTTGAATTATTTAAATTTAAGATCTAATTTCGAAAAAATGTTTTTTTTATATGAATCGATTTTAATTTTGAACCCCATTTAACTTTAAAATCTGTATTGGTATCGGTTAAAAACTTAAAAATTCGTTTAATTATATCGAACATTTAAAAATTTCCAAAAATACGTTTAAAGTTTTAAAAAATATATTTTTAATTATATCGAATCACGTTTAAAAATTTCGAAATACGTTTAAAAATTATTTTTTAAAAACCCAAATCTTTCAAGGTTTGGGGAAGTGAGTATTTATCTATCCTAAGTGATTTCCCTAGTTTATTAACATTATTATATTTTTCTATAGTTTTAAATTCGAAATAGATTATAAATTACATTTATAAAATATAATATATATATATATATATATATATATATATATATATATATGACATTAATTAAAAATCTATAATATAATTGCGATTAAAATCCAAGTTTACCGACTAATTATTTATGTATTTACAATTTTTTTTCCTTATATATATATATATATATATATATATATAAAAAACATCTAAGTGTTGTTCTTTTCATTGATCCAATTTATTAGGAGACCCTTCCTTCTATGTATGCAACTTTTCAAAGCTTCACTCCTCACATTTAAACATTTTATTTTTGGGTCATGAATGGACCGGAGGATGTAGTATTTCTCTGCGTTACAGAGTGAGCATTGATTTAATTCCGGGACGTATGCTGGTCTATGCTCTATTTTTCTCCATTTTATGGAAAAGGGTGTATTTTTTTCTTTAAGCTCCCACACGCGGGTAGCTAATGCTGTATTCATCCTTGTTTTAGCTCTAAAGGAGCTCATATGTGCATAATATCTTTGTTTAAATTGGCCTTTTGTCATACCTATATATATTTCCGGTATATTTGTGGATTGTTCCGTTACTGTGGCCTCATAGACAAGGGATTCAGCTTTACAATTACCCTCCAATGGACAGCTATTTTTGGTCCTGCAAGAGCAGCCTGCGTTATCTATCTTTTTTGGTTCTTTGGATATTATCGACTTTATTGATGGAGCTGTCGAGTAACTAACTTTCACCGTGTTTCTATTAAAAAGTTTATGTAGTCTATGTGTTCTTGGAAAATGTTTGTCTAGAAGGCTAAGGAAACAATGCCCTACTCTAGTTTTAGTGTTCAATGAAAACGGAGGTAAGAACCAGATTATTTTCCGTTTCCTCTTTCGTTTTATATTTTCTTTTTTGTTGAAATTTTATGTTTTCATTGAACCCACTTTGATGCAGTGCGTCATTATAATATGGTGCTGCTTTCTCGAACACTTCAGCGTTCGAAGAAAGCCGTGAAATCCTTTGGCTAATGTTCGCTACCATATTTTTAAACACTGTGGGTGGGTGGCATGAACCCTTATTTATATACATGAGTTTTTCATTTAGTTTGTGAAAGGGTTTGTGTATTTTCTTCTCGAGATCTAGAGTGGCATCTAAAAAATCTACTCTATCTAAATTTGTCTGTATTATTATTTTAAAGCCTAGTTCCTTAAAAAATTCAGTTAGGTCTTTTCTAAGCCTGTCTAGTGCACATCCATTGTAGTCACGCGATAGGCAAAGTCCATCATCTCTATATAATCCAAAAAAGTGATCTGGGAATTTATATTTCATGGTCTCCAGTAGAAAAAGTCCAACCAGATCGCAGATATCCGCACTGTCATACGCCCCCATCGCGACGTCAAAGGGGTCTTCGGGGTTTGATTTTTTGACCCACGTTTTATCGTCAAAAAATAAAAGGGTCTGTCGAGCTTGCATGATTGTTTCCTTATCGAGCTCACTTATCTTTCTATATTTTGATGCGAAGATCAACGATTTTTCTAGGATTTCCTTGGTGATTGAAGGGTAAAAATCGACGATATCCAGTTGTGTAAACTTACATTTGTGTGGTTCAGTTATGTTTTTAAACCAGTCCAGTACCGCGCTAGTGTCTGCCCACAAATTAAGATTTGATTTTCTTTTTATCTCTTTTACTATTTCTCTAAGTATAGACTTGCTAGCTAGACCGATTTCGCTTTTAGCCGGGTTTATTAACCTGCAGGTTGGCCTATTATTAAAATTTTCCTTGTGGTCTTTTAAAGTTATAAACACATTTTTCTTTGCTAACCTATTTACTCTGTATTCTATACCTAATTTTGTGGCAACTTCTGTAGCCTCTTGGTTAATAGATTTATAAGTATCTTTTCTTGCTACCTGGTATTTTTCTGTAATTGAGTTTAGTACAAGTTGTTATATATATATATATATATATATATATATATATATATATATATATATATATATATATATATATATAATATACACTCGTGGAAAAGGTAAAATAAGTGCAGAAAAAATAAGAAAAAAAAAAGAGGGGGATCCATAAAAAAAAAAAGATAAAAGAAAAAAACGTTGATTTTTTTTATTATAAGAGCGTAAAAAATACTCGCGGAAAAACGGTTGCACCCATAAATATGTTTAAAAGAAAAATATAGCAAAAACATTTAGTTTATGTTTGCACCCCCCCCCATAAAACAAAAAACGTAAATGTTTGAAAATAAACAAGCAACAAAACGTAAAAGTTTGGAAAAATAAAACTTAAATATGTCTGAAAAAAAAAAAAAAAAAAAAAAAAAAACGTTTAAAATTAAAATATAACAAAAACATTTCTTTTTATTTCAAGGGTGCCATTATATACATTTTGTGCTTCCATAACTGGGTGGACAGACAGTAACGCCACCTATAGTCAAACGGAGGAAACAGGCTCTCTCTTTCTTCCAGATTACCGGGTTAATACCATGCAAACGGTAAATTTGCCCCAAGTTTGACTATCAGATTCGTTGTCAGCAACCTCAATTACCTATAAAAAACAAATTAGAGTAGTCGATGTTCTGTTGTAGCGTATCTGGATATTTACCTTATTATTTTTATAATTAACTATATTTTATGTTTATTTTACCTTTTTATAAAATATATAGAAATACGTAAACTTTTTTTTATCAATTGATTTTGTGTTTTTTAATCGCATAGAAATATCTGAACAATTTGACAAAATATAAACATTTGAAATATAAGTATTTGAAAAAGGTATGCGCTTAAAAACACAAAATCAATTCATAAAGAAAGTTTACGTATTTTTATATATTTTCATTATAAGGGGGGGTTGAAAAAATAAACCTAAATTATAGTTAAATATAAAAATAATATTTTTAAATCGGCGACAATCGTGTAGACGGCACAGGTTTAAATATAAAATAATATGCAAATAAAGTATATTTAAATATAATGCATTTAAAAAAAAAAAAAACGTAAATATGTTAGAAAAAATATATTACCAAAAATAAAATCTTAATATATAAGCATGCAGTTTTGAAGAATAGCGAAAATATTGTATCCATTTGGTGCTTCCATAGCTCAATTGACATCTTTGTAATTTAGGGTTTCATTTTATGCCCCATCACTGAATGAAACTAAAATCGCTTTAAGGAAAAAGTTATTATCCCGACCTGAGGAAAAGGAAATTAATTTGAAGAAAAGTGAAATGCCTTGGAAATTATTCAGAAATAAATCGTTGGTTGAATGTCTTTAAATAAGGAACATGTTTTTCTGCAATGATATCGGTTAAATATTTTTAACCGATATCATTGGTATCAGTGTTAAACCCATTCCTTTTAATACAATTGCGATACTGAATTTAGAGATAAATATTAATTTAGTTTTAGTCATGGAATATGATTTGCAATACATTTATCTAAGATTATATCAGTTATTGTGAAAAATATTTTTCCATTATAACAAGTGGTGTGAAATTAAATTCTATTTAAAAACATAGTATTTATAACCTATGGACCTTTATGAATGAAGGCACATTTTTTTAGAATAAAAGCATTGCAGCAAAGAAAAAATCGATGAAGGACGGTGAAATGGCTTGTTTGATATGAAGAGAAACAAAAATATTAGTATTAAAGTGATAAGAAACGATAAGGAACTTGTTGATCAATCAGTGGCGGCTCGTGCCTAAGATTAGTGGGGGTGCTGCTTCAAAAATTGTACGTATTTTTTTAATATCGTGTAAAGGAATTCGAATATATAAATAAATATTTAATCAAATAATAAACAAACATTCAAATAAATATTCAATTATATAACAAAGACAAATAATCAATCAGAAATGGATAATACGCAAAAACTTTTTTATTAAAAAGATTTTTTTTAATTATGTACACTTTACAGAGTAAAAATAATATATATATATTTATTCCTTTTAAACTTTTCAGATTAAATAAAAGTTTGCGTTTTTGTTTTGTTTTGTTTTTTGCAAACAAACGAAAAACATTTTTAAAAATAACTTATTTTTTATAAAAACAAAAAAGAAAAACTTTGAAATTTACCTGCCTCCCTACGAGGGTTAATTTAGGAGTTTACTATTTGAAAATAGCGTTTTATTTAATAACAGTTTTATTTACAAAATTTATTTTTAAAGATGTATTTATAACAAAACGTATTTGTAAATAAAATGCAAAATAAAAAAGTTTACATTTTTATATAGTGAGCAAACAAACAAAAATATTTAAAGATAAAAAATTTTATTTACAAATCTTTTAACAACTTGCTTTTTAACAAACTTGGCTATTTACTGACCTTCTCATGCCGGTAAAGATCGACATAAAGTGGAGATTTATTATAAGAAAATAGGATGTCATATATAAGCATTATAAAACATCGAATTTTAATGTAGCTTTCTTCCCCAAAAAAACAAAAAATTAAAATTGTCTCAGCCCAGAAGGATTTCTAATTACTTTTTTTAATGCGTATTATCTGACCCATCTACTAACAAATTCAATGTAAAGTTTAAAAATGCATAATTATAAAAAACTGTGTGTGTGTGTTTTTTTTTTTTTTTACTTACAAACACATTTTAATTAAAAAATCTTGTGTAAAAAATCCATTTTTCAAAGTGTAAAACTTCTAACATTGTCCTTGTCGGAGGCAAATAAATGCTAATTTTTTTATATCTAAAACATACACGTTAAAAAGATTTCTAACTAAAATATATTTTCAACATAAACTGTTTCTTCGCTTTTTTGCTTCTAGGAAAAAATGTAAACAGTTTTTTTTTTGTAAAGTTTAGTTGTTGCAAAATAAATAGCATTTAAAACTACTTTAAAGAAACAAACAAAAAGGCAGGTAGATGGAAAAGTAACTTTATTTTTATGGTAAGATTTATTTGTATATTTGGTTTTTACCCTTGGCCGCGTGTTAGCTTCACTGCTAAATTCTTGTTTCTGCATATTATATATTTCCGTCTGCTACCGACTTAAATCACAATGCTAAAAGTGTGCATATTTAAAAAAAAAAATAGCACAATATTTTATGTACAAGAACATGTTATGTGCAGATTTTAAAAATAATTTTAAAAAATATAAGTAAACCTTTTTTTTTTTCAATAACAATGTTATATCTATACAGGCACACACTCTAAGCAAACAACGAATTTCACGACACGGAGCTGCGCCAAACGACAGTTTCTCAAGAGGCTTTCATCGGCTGCCTAAAGCGTCTAATCCGCGCATGCATACAAGAGAATTTCATTAAGAAAGTGTAACTGTGAATTTCACAGCTCCAAGCAAGTTTTATTTTTGTTATTATATGCATTTGGAGATACCGACATTAAAGTTAATGATTTTATAATGTACACATAGAAAAAATAAAATAATAATAATAATAATAAAAATAATAAACAAACGTATTATTTTTAATTTTATCATTAATATTGTGTAGAAATAACTTGGGGGTGCTGCGGTCCCACAGCTCCATGCACGAGCCGCCACTGTGATCAATGTCTGCAGTTCTTCTTCATACTGCCCTCTTAGTCTCATTGGAGGGGGGTACTCTGATAGTCGGTTCCGTAAGGATATTGGTGGTTAATCGCCAGCCCACTTCCAAGATGCTGTCCACACATTGGTTTCCCTATCGTACTCCGAATAAAAGTCATAAAATTGCAGCACAAACACGTTTCTCATGTCGGGAGAACTCTATCTGGCCGGTGCAGATCACAGTGATTCCACCCAGCTGTGTAATCAAATCCATTCCTAGAAGTAGGTCATACCCAAACAGCTCCCCATCCACCACCAGGGCTTCCACGGCTACTGCAGGCCCGTTGCCGATGCTTGTGCTGATGACGCTCACCCCGCAAGCGGTCAGTGACCCTCCACCCACGGTTAGCACCAGAATTCTCTCCCTGTACCAAGTGTCACAACATGCCTTGCGCACAAGGGTCTAGATGCACCGAGTGTCTACAAGGGCAAGGTATTCATGTCCGTTAACGCGCATGCTCACTGCGGGCAGCGCCTTGTTCAGTGACGATCTGAGGAGAAGACTGGTGCTATAGCTTCCTCTCCTTGCCCATTTCCCAAACAGGCACAGACCAGATGTCCCCGGTTTTTACACTTGTAGCACTGAAGCCCGCTAAGCCTTCAAGTCAGTGAGCGTGATGAGAGACAATCATGGGCCAAATGGTAGGGCCCACCACACTTGTAGCAGCTTGTAACCGTGCCCAGGTCCTGAGATTCACCCTGTGATGGTTGCACGGCTGCCACATGGTCTACAGTCTCAGGGCTCTTTTTTAGTGTCACCCACACTCGCACTAATACTTCCGAGATGTCCATCTCTTCTACTTGGGATGAGGCTTGGAGCAGATTCTCCACACCAGCAGGCAATCTTGCAATAAATGCTTACACCAGACCTTTATCTGACATTCCTCCGAACAGGACTGCAAGCTTCTTCAGTTCTGCGAGATAAACATCAACCGTCTCCCCAGAATGTAACTTGCATGCCATAAACTCCTTCCATGCAGTAACCGGTTCTAGTGCAAACACTGTGTAGAGGGCGTTTTTAATGCAGGTGAAATCTGCCTTCTTTTCATCTGTTAGCTGTTGGTATACAGCATATGCGTACCCCCCCCCCAGCAAGGCACATTGGGACCACACATTCCAGATACTTCACACCACTGAACTGGCATATCAATTCTGCCTTTTCCACCCATTCCTGTACTGACTGCTCAGGGCTGGCTGTTGCCATCAAACAGGGGAATCAGCTTAGGATCAAATCCTAACGTCATGCAAAATAGCTTGTAGAACTGGAAGCTCCTTCACTTGTTCCAATGCACTGAGTAACCGTCTGTATGGCGAAAAAACTTCCCCACTCCAAGCGACCTGCTTTATATTACATTCACCCACGTAAATGTCACGAGATCACATGAGACCGTTTCTGTTAGATATCGCAGACGCCATCTTGGTTTCTCTTTTTCCTGTCCAACGAGCATGACAGGCAGACACGTGGGCGCTTTACAGGTCGTTTGTATGTTTGTTTCTATTTTCCCCACAGTTAGCTTCCAAATTACGCAGTCGAAATTACTTGAATATTACTGAATTATTAAACTAAACAATTTTAATCGTGTTAGTAGGTGAAAAATTGCCGCCATTTTTGTTTAATTCGAACAGAAAATTACCTCCCTGTTGAACTCTTCTGTGCTTTTTACGATCGTTTTCATCAAATTCTATTTTTTATTTTCTTTAATAAAAAATGTTCTAGCTCATCAATTTTCGTGATTTTTTTATATATAATCATTTTGAAAATACGAGGAATACGTAGATACCATGGTTTTCATGTGAAAGTCAGTTTTACGATTCCGAAAATCTCGTCCCAATTCTGTAGAAGCGTTGGTAATTTTAATATTGCAGTTTATGTATCTTTCTAATTCTATTTATATATACAGTAGAAACTGTTAAGAGGCACTAAAATGTAATTTTACCAAGTTATCAGACCATCACCAGATAAATCTTATTAACCTTTTTGAATACTGTAGTTGAACAACATAATAACAATGTTCTCATGTAAGAGTAAAAGTAAGTTAAAGTTACTAGTGCAACAAAAGACAACACTATCCGAGAGGCTACAGTTCACATCATGGTCAAATTCAAGTCGGACAACCAAAATGCTGAGATATCAGCCGAAACGGCTTTTTCCTTAATGGGGGCCATGCTCATGAGCGAAAAGATCAAGGCATGGGCACCCAACATCTACCCACACCTCGTGTAAACCATGGACAGACACTACACTGCGGGCGGTATAGCCAGCGATGCACAAGGCTATCTTGATCGTGGCATCAAAACGGACATTACCACTGCCGATGAAACCAATGCATTAATGGCGAACCACCCTACACATTCCGACAAGCCATACAGCCTCAAAAGTGACGTGATATTAGCTGACGTAAAGCTACAGCTACTAGAGTTAAACAAGCATCTGCGCCGAACGCATCCATTAGCAATAGGAACGATCGGACCGACCCCTTCTCCAACATGAAGCACAACCGGGCAAGAAAATTCCCTGGCCAACCTGGCCAACAGGCAGTGTGCACAAACTTTTTACAAGGCCGTGCATGCTTCATGGGCGACAGGTGTCCGTATTTTCACCCTCCCCGTGCTCAAGCACACATAGTGACTACTGACACCGGTTTACCTGGGACAGATAGTGATCAGAATAGCTGTGAACATGCGACGCTCTTCAACGAACTGGATTTTCAGTTGGGACCAAGCGAGATGTGATGACTCGTCCCCAGGTCCTTGACTCCACTAAACATCATCACACATTTAACCTCCAAATCCAACCTAATCTCCGATCACCCCTTGTCCAGATCAACTTCCACAGCAATGGCATTATGTTCTCCGATATGGGCATGCTGGATTCCGGATGCACAACTTGTATCATCCCCATTTCTCACTTATCTGAAGATGCAAAAAAGCACATGTCCAGATCCGACATACGAATCAGGGGAATCGGAGGGAACATCTCTATTTTGGGCAAGCTGACCTGTGACATTACCTTGGGCAACGGTACTTCCCCCCCCCCACACACTTTCTGCGACATCGACGCACTGATCACGACAGCAGACATTCCCATCCTGATTGGTCAGAAAATACTCCGCCACCACACACTGTCATCCTATACTATCAATAACCAGAAGGCTACTGTCGAGCTTGCACGTACACTCCCGTCTGGCAAACTATCACATATCGTTCCGCTCTCTACAGCTGTCAATCCAAAGAAACTGAATCACATCCTCGCACACAGCAACCAAGCTAATTCCAATGAGGAACCACGGGTCACCACAAGATGTGGGTTGACTCTCAACGAAAAACTCCACTGGCTGAAACAAGCTGTGGGCCTATCACTTCCAGACCATCATAACCATAGTGAATTAGAAGCCACCACCGATTTACTCATTAAGTATGTGGACATCCTTGGCACCGATGATAATAAAAGAGGCACTTTCATCAGACCCATACGCATTCCAACCAACGGCCAGTCCAGGAGCCAAAAATAGCCCAAGCACTGGTGGATGCGGAAATCACCTGCATGCCGACTGAGGGCGTTATCGAACCATGCGATAATCCTAAGGGATTTAACAGTCCCGTTTTCGCCGTCCGTAAGAAAAACGGAAAAATCCGAGTGGTCGCAAACTTTAAGAGAACCCTCAACAAGGTATTGGTCGATCTTGACACATATCCGATGCCTACCATTGACTCCACATTCAGCAAGATTGGCGAAGGTAGCAGGTACTTCTCAACGCTCGACCTCCGCAATGGCTATTGGCAAATTGTTATCGGCGAACTTGACCGCCATAAAACGGCCTTTACTTGGAAAGG
This sequence comes from Euprymna scolopes, assembly GCF_053919585.1. Taxonomy (NCBI): domain Eukaryota; kingdom Metazoa; phylum Mollusca; class Cephalopoda; order Sepiida; family Sepiolidae; genus Euprymna; species Euprymna scolopes. The sequence goes on along the minus strand of NC_136527.1, from coordinate 62,552,292 downwards.
ACGTTGTTTCCAATACACCCATCTAGCCTTTGGTTTAACATCCGCTGGTCAAATCTTTTCCCGATGCATAGCCAATGCTCTAGACACAGTGGCTTCATGCGCAAATATATCATCTTATATGATGATAATCTTGTACATGCCAAAACCTTTGGGGAATATATAACTGCGCTGGAACAATTATTTATCGCTCTTCGCAAGTTTGGATTAAAACTAAACCCGGAGAAATGCATTTTCCTTGCATCCGAAGCAAAATTCCTCGGCCGCATTGTGAATAGCGACGGGTTCAAAGCTGACCCCAAATACATATGTGCCATCATCAACATGAAACCCCCGACAACGAGAAAGGAGTTACAAAGTCTCATTGGATGCCTCGTATGGATTCGACAATTCATCGAGATGCTTATATAAGAGCATCCAAACGGATATGTTCTCCAATCTGATGATAAACAAACTAAACAAGCCTGGACGGACATTCATCTTGACCGAAAGTGCCAACAAAGCCTTTGAGAAAATTAAGAAGCGCCTTGCTTCACCACCAATTATCTCATTCCCCGACTTCTCCGGACTCTTTACCCTCACCACTGACGCCAGCGATATCGCATGCGGTGCTATACTCATGCAAGAGGATGAGCACGGCCGGAAGAAAATCATAGCAGTGGCCTCACACACATTTAACACGACAGAACGCAACTGGTCAACGACTGAACGTGAGGCTAATGCTATAAAATGGGGCATCACCAAATTCGATTACTTTCTGCGTAGTCGTCCATTCGTTGTCCTCACAGATCACCGATCCCTTACATACTTGGATCAACGTGTATTTAACAATGCGAAAATACGTCGATGGTGGAGGAAATCTCGTGCTACAAGTTTGTCTTGGAGTATGTGGAGGGTGGATCGAATGTCTTGGCCGACATGCTCAGTCGGAGATATGGCCACAACAAGGACAAATTACTGGCAGACCCAACACCTGCAGGGAAGGTTTTCAAACTCCAAGGCTCCAGTCTAAGCATCTACGTCCCATCCTGGTGCCTTATCAAAATCAAGAGCTCCCAACTACTCCCTAGGACACATACACCTAGGAACATCAAACATCATAAGCTGGTCGTCGATGCATTCCTTGCTTTTCATACCACATCAACCATCCCGGTTGTAGAGATAGCCGAACACATGGGTATTGCAGCAGAACAAATCTCTGATGACACACTTTCAAAAATCATCAAAGCTCTTCAGTCGGCAACCTCAAGACTGGACGCTACTCTACTCGACCCCAAAGACCATCGCACTGTGCACATGCACCAATTCTACTTGGAACCTGGTACCTCTGTACTGATGATCAGGGATGCTACAGGCACACCAAAATTGGTAGTACCCTACAAGCTCTGCGCAAAATATTTCCACCAGGCCCATGACTGTATCAACCACTCTGGGATTACCCGCATGCAGGAACACCTAGCCAGCTACTGGTGGGAATTTAAAGATCGCGACATCAAGGCATATGTCCAGTCATGTCAAACCTGCGCTAAATGTAAGGGAAACTATGGCATGCACCAGAACTGGCCCACGGGCCATTGCAGGAGAGGAGGAAAGCCATTCAAAGTTGTGTACATGAACTTTGTCTCAATGCCCCTCTCAAAGGGCAAACGGTACATAGTAACTATTCTAGACAGCTTCAGCCGTCACCTCATGGCCATACCATATGCCAGAGACTGCGCAATCGACGCAGCTCGCGGGCTCTATCAGTTCTTTCTTCGTCACCGCGAGATTCCCCGCATCGTCTCCTCAAACCGAGGAACCCATTTCACTGGCGAGGTCTACAAGGATTTCTGTGAACTAACCTCAATCACCCGGGAACTTCACTGCCCATGGCGACCGCAAAGTTCAGGGGACATCGTGAGGCAACACCGGACTTTAAAGAATGCTCTCTACATGATCTGCGAAGATAGAAAAATGGATGGACATCCTCGAATCCGTAGTATCCTCGATGAATGCCACAGTCAACACTGCCACTGGCGCATCCCCGCACTACGTTATCACCAGCCACCAACCACACATCGGTCTACCGAAGTTTCCCCACCAAAGACATTGTTAATAACGATCCAGGTGCTTATGGTATGCAGATAAACGCTATGCTTCGACAGGTGCACCAACGGGTTGCCTTGGCGAACAATGCTGCTGACCAAAAAATGGAAGCCAAACTAAACCAAGGCACCTTTAAAGACCCTATACGGGTTGGCGACAGAGTACTACTCCACCGACCGAAATCCACAATAGCACACACATCACACCTGCCTTGGATAGGTGATTTTGTAGTCACCAAAACAAACGGTTTGGTGATCCAAGTAAAAAATGAAAACGGCGAAACAGATTGGGTTCACCGCGGACACATCCACCGGCTCATACTGCAACCAAATAACCTACAACACAGGGATCTACCACTTCCACCTCCGCCTCCATCCACACCAAGCCAAATTCCCAATCACCCATTGACTCAACTCCCCACACTTTCGTCAGGGGGGCATCACAGCACAAATGACTGCAGTTCCAGAGGTGGTGCGGAAAGTCAAAATCAGTGGCGGCTCGTACCTAAGATTAGTGGGGGTGCTGTTATAAAGAAAACACCTATTGTATTAATATTGTGTAAAAATAAAACAAACATAAAATTATAATTTATACGTATGCACACGTATAAAAATACAATAACTTAAAGGAATCCTAAATAGATGTAAATATTTTAAATATTTTACTTATTACATTCATTTGAAAGTAAACTCCATTTTTCTTGTTTTAATTTGTGAGAAAAGATTGATAATTTTCTCCTTAACTTCTGAATGACTGCTGAAGAACTTTTTTAGCAATTGAAAGCACTGCAAGTGCATTTAGTCTTTCGCAACCCATGGTGTTCCTTAGAAAAGTTTTTATTCTTTTCAGAGTTGAAAAACAACGTTCTATCTCTTATGTAGTCATGGGAATTGTCAAGATAATTTTTATGAGTTTTGTGATTTCACTAAGAACCATCGTTTAAATTGTTTTCCAAAATAAATTTCAGGAGATCAATTACTTTGCAATACTCATGGATATCTGACCTACTATAAAATATTTCTAGCTCAGTTTCACACTTTTCTTTGTCAATCATGGGATATGCTTCAGTTGTCAAGGATATCTCTTCTGTAGGTAGTTTTTTTTTCTTAAAACTAGCAAAGCTTATCTTGTAAAACAATTTAGCAAGTATTAAATGTTTAGTTGAAGAATATCTGTCCGTTATATCAACAGATATATAGTCACACAGTTCTTTAGCTTCGCCCTTGAGTGTTTGTGAAGAATTTTCACAGTATTTGGTGTTTCTTATCTCTAAAATAGCAGTTTTGAAATTTGTTATGTATTCATTGACTTTATATATGCTAATTTCCCGAGAAATAATTTCAACATGAGACATAATTTTATGAAATAGCTCAAACCAAAATATGTTCAAATCTTTCAGAATTCCTGTCGCTTCTGCCACGGTCTCATCTACATATGATGTTGACTGAATTTCAGTGACAGTTTTTTTATGCTTGAACATTTTCATGAACTCTATTTATGTATGTTAAACTTCCACCTTGTGGCGGATACACGTAGAATGCTTACATCCAGATGCTTCTTGAAAAATGGACAGACGCTGTGGGGATCTAGAAAAGAAAGTCGGAATAGCCAAAATGTTAGAGATAAATATTCTAGCATTTCGTGTAATGCTTGCTGCATTCCTCATTATTAAATTAAGTTGATGCGCATAACAGTGAGTGAAATGCGCATTACTATAAACTGCTTTTATTTTCGCCTGAACACCAGCTGTTTTGCCTTTCATGACATTTGCATCATTAAATGTCTGAGCTATCAGTTTTTGGCGATTCCCTTCAAGGAGTATATCTAATTGTTGTAGAATACATTTTGATATCCCATCAGCGGTTTGGTTTTCTGGAATAAAGAATCCCCAAATGCGTTCAAGTATTTTTTCATCCAAGACATACCGTAAAACAATGATCATTTGTGTATGTTCAGACACATCTGTTATTTCATCAGCCATGACAGCTACAAAGGAAACTTTGCTAATTTCTGCCCTTATTTCATCATGGTATATATTTGTAAAAGACAGTCAAGTATGTCATTCTGAATAGTCTTGGAAACACCTTTGAAGACATTACTGGTTTCTAAGTGATTCTTTAAATCTGGATCTAATTAAGATGCAAAATTTAAAAATCCTCTAAATACACTTGGATTTACTGAATCATCTTTTTCATCATGTACTCGTAAGGGAGTTTCAAAGTTTCCACAAAAAAAATACAATCTATTATTTTAGATAAAATTTCACGGTTCTTCTTAACATTCATGTTATGATGATTGATTGAAAGTCTGCAGGCCTCACTAAGTTTTTCTTTAATATTTATGGTCCCCAAAATTGATAAGGAAACTACATTGTCAATGTGCTTCTCATGCTTTTTCAGTTCTATCTTTCATTTTGCTAATAGTTCTAAAACTATCTTTTGTCCATGTTACATCACCCCCTAACAACAAACAAGCAAAGCAGAACAATGCGTTTTTTAGTTCACAGCCGCAAAGCTAACTTTTCCGTTGGTACGATTAAACCTACGAATATACACTTTGCCTGGCTGAGATATTTGACTATCAGGCGTTGAACGGCTTCTTTTCTTAATTACAACTTTATCATGGAGAAACAGCTGTGAAAACTCAATCTGTTGAAGTTCATTTACCGTCGCAGAAGTTATTTCTTGGGGGTGCAAGGAGACCATGGTTAAATTCTTTTTATATCAATTGTATTGGGAAAGGTAAGTACTAGGTAGTCTATTAGTAGAATATCAATTAGGGTAGAAGGAATACAATATTTACGTGATCCTCTTTTTGCGATTCAACTGAACCGGAAGTTCTAACTGAGTTGAATCATACTTTTATAACTTTTAGGTCACAGATTTTTATTAACGAAAAAAGTTTTACTATTTAACAACAGTTTTATTTATAAAAAGCTTGTTGTTAATAGGCGTATAACAAAATAAGCTTGTTATCAAAATTGCTTTTTTTAATACAAATATTTTTAACTTTGCCATTATAAGCCGTCGAAAAAGGGGTAATACGCAAAAACATTTTAATCAAAAAACACTATTTTAAATTGTATACACTTTACAGAGTAATAAAAAAATATATACAAATATATTTCTTTTAAACTTTACAGATTAAATAAAATTTTACCGCAGGCAAACAAACGAAAAACATTGTTTAAATACATTTTATTTACAATTTTTTAATAATTTATTTTTTCTTAAAAACAAAATCTTTGCCTGCAAACGATGGTAAAGTTAGGAGATTACCATTTAAAAATGGTTTTATTGGATAACAGTCTTATTCAAAATTTAAAAATGTGTGTTTATAACAAACCTATAGAAATAAAATATAGAATAAAAAAGTTTACATGTTTGTACTATGAGCAAACAAAAAAAAATTAAAAATACATAATTTTATTTACAAATCTTTTTACAACTTTTTATATAAAAATAAAAACAAACTTTGCTATTTACTAAGCTTATTATAAAAACGGTTTTACATACTCGTCTTGTTATTGCACATTTTAATTAAAAAAACTTTGTTCAAAGTGTAAAACTTCTTGCTTTGTCCTCGTGGGAGGTAAATAAATGCTAAAGCTTTTTATATATATATATATATATATATGTGTGTGTGTGTGTATATATATATGTGTGTGTGTGTGTATATATGTTTGTATATATATATGCATGTATATATATATGTGTGTGTGTGTATATATATATGTGCGTGTATATATGTGTGTATATATATATATGTGTGTGTGTGTGTATATATATGTGTGTGTGTATATGTGTGTGTATATATATATGTGTGTGTGGGTGTATATGTGTGTGTATATATATATGTGTGTGGGTGTATATGTGTGTGTATATATATGTGTGTGTGAATATATATGTGTGTGTATATATATATATATATATATATATATATATATATATATATATATATATATATATATATATATATATAAGGCAAAAACATTTCTAACTAAAATGTATTTTAAAAAATAAACTTTTCTTCGCTTTTCTATAAAAAAAATGTAAATATTTTTTATTCTGTAAAGTTAAACTACTACAAAATAAATAAAGTTCAAACTATTTAAAAATACAAATAAAATAAGCCATATAGGTAAAATAAAAAATAACATTGGTAACTTCAAGGCTAAAAGCCCGAACACTTTTAATTAAAAAAAAAAAAGTTTGGCATATTTTTGTCTGCTTAAATCGCATTTAAAAGTGTGGGATTTTTATTTTTTTTTTTTAAGGTGGAGATTTTATTTACAAGAACACGTTACACTTTTTAATAATAATAAAAAGAAAACATTTGTAAACAAAGCCTCTTTAAAAAAAATAAAATAAGCGAAAACGCGCAAACACCGAGTTTGGAACTGCGAAAACTAGTTCCAAATTGACTCATATTAACCATTCTAGATCGGGCATGCGCACAAGCGAACTTCACTAAGAATGTGTAACTGTGAATATATATATAATTAATATGATATATTATCACATACAAAGAAAAAAATAAATAAACGTATTCTTTTTAACGTGTATCGATAATAATGAGTAGAAATGACTTGGGGGTGCTGTGTGCTGCACTGCTGCAGTTCCACAGCTCCACGCACAAGCCGCCACTGGTCAAAATCTAACGAAGCAATCAACACGCGGACGACTCCCAGCACGCTTCCAAGACTTTATTATGTGCCACCAGACAAAGTAAAAAACATGCACATGCAGGAGGGCGACGACCACATGGCAACAGTTTCGAATCATGATAAGATCAAAGGGGGCTGTTACAAGATGAGATCTTGCCCTGATGCAAGAAACGGAAGTTTTTGTCATATCGAGTGCGGAGAAAAGGGGATTTTGAACATCTGTGGGGTAGTCCGGGCAGCACAGTATCAGAAATTTCGTGAAAATAGTGAATAGTTTCACCCCATCTTTCCAAGCTTATAACTCCTCGAAAAATGTAATTCAAGCCCTAATTTTTTTTTTCAATTAAAGGAGCAAGGACCAAGGTTTCATTTAAAAAAAAAAAAAAAAAAAAAAAAAAAACAACAATGTGTTTTTTTTTTTTTTTTTTTAAAAGGTTTTAAACTTCGGACTTTACAGGTAAATTTCTAAAAAACGGGGGGGGGGGGTTGTTTTAAATTTGAATGTATTATTTATTGACCTTTTCTCTTCAATTTGTGATATATAAAACTATTCAACATCAATTAATTATATATATATATATATTATTCCTTAATTGGAATTTTTATTTATTTTTTTTTTATTTATTTTGAGATGAGCATTTTTATGTTAAAAAAAAAAAAAAAAAAAAAATTCCAATTAAGGAATAATATATATATATATATATACCAATCGGTACGGACCCGACTATGGAAGATAAGGGGCCCTTCGGGGCCCGTGGCGCAGTTGATAGAGACGTTGAATCTCTACGGTTCCAGATGAACATTGTCTGAAGATAGCGGTTTCAATCCCACCCAAAGCGTGCCAGAGGTAATTGGTCAAAAATGTGGTGAGACGACGACAACTACGGATGGCAGTGATGGCTGAGAATGCAGTTAGGAGATTCGAAGTTCCTATCCGTCGCGGTTACCACCTGACGAAGGCCAGAGGAAGTTGGCCGAAACGTTGTGAATTAATAAAAACAAACAAACAACAACTAATAAAGATGAGACTAATAGTCCGAAATAAAAATAAAATTAACATCAATTAATTATTTACTTTTTAATGGACATTTCAAAATGAGAGGCGTGAATTATTCGACCCCCTGTCTTTCCAAGCTTATAACTCCTCGAAAAATGTAATTCAAGCCCTAATTTTTTTTCAATTAAAGGAGCAAGGTTTCATTAAAAAAAAAACAAAAAAAAAACATTGTTTTTTTTTTTTAAAAAAAAGGTTTTAAACTTCGGACTTTACAGGTAAATTTCTAAAAAACGGGGGGGTTTTTTGTTTTAAATTTGAATATATTATTTATTGACCTTTTTTCTTCAATTTGTGATATATAAAACTATTCAACATAAATTATTTACTTTTTAAGAGAAACTTGAAAATGGGGAGGGGGCGTGAATTAAAAAAAAAACGTTTGTCTAAAATATTATATTCGGTTTATAACATTTCACATTGACCCTGAAAATATCGTAAAAATAGAATCAATAGAAAAATTTTGATAGATTTTTAAAGTTTAAAAATTGAAAAATATTGAGTTCGGAAAATTCATTAATGTTTTTAAAAAAAAAAAATATTTCTATTACTTTTAAAACAACTGTAATAGTTTATTTTGGAAGTATAATCCATAAAGAAAATAAATAACCCACTTTTAACAGAGAAATTACGAGATTTTTATATTGTATTCGCAGTTTCGTGTTAGGGGTGTCAAAAATTCCTACAAAAATTCTGATACAGCGGATAGAAAAAAAGGCAACACGTGGCCGGACAGAAAAAAAAATCACAGCCGCTGCGGGATCTTCTATTCACAAGTGAAAGGGATTTTATTGTGTGTTTTTGTGTTTATTCGATAGTTGCCGTATCACGCGTCATCTCCACAACGTCACAATCAGACAAGCCGCGCCTATACCCCACGTCACGGAACAACCACGTCATAACCCTCTAAACCCTGCGCTCGCTCGTCTGTAGACGACCCTTACAACTTAACAAGACTTTAATGTGGCTATGCCGGGAAGGATTCAACAATACCTCATTTCGTGTTCAATCTACTCAGTTATCGTATTCTTGTTTTGCAACTATCGTATTCTTGTTTTGCAACCATACACATTTCCCGCCCATAATACATAGAATATAACATGGTTTAATTTATTTTGAAGCGTTTATTGAGTAAAAAAAAATAAAAAAGAAGTAGTGTCGAGTGTTACATGAGAACGAGAAATAATGTCCAACATGAGGGGTCTTGATAATCGCTAAAAAATAGAAAATTAAAGAAAATACTGAGGTAGATATAGTTTTAAAATGAGCCGCCCCCTCCAAAAATAATAAATTTGTATACTTTAGGTAATGTCCAAGATCACTGCTTGGGAAAAAAAAAATCAAGCTAACAGAAGACACAAAAAACGAAACCATATATTTATTTAAAAAATTACTTTATTTTTTAAAATTTCTTGTGTTATTACGAAACAAACAAAAAAAGAGGAAACACTCCTTGTATTATCAAATAATAAAATATTTTATTTAGAAAAATTAATTTAGTTTTAACACTTTTTGTGTTCACGAAACAACAAAAGGCACTTGTGCAATATGCGAACGGCAGCCATCTTTTATTAATTTAAAAAAATATATATACAAAATACTGTTAAAAACCCACCGAATATATGTCAGCTAATGTCACCGTAAAAATATTGAGCGAGTTTCTAACAGTATTTTGTATATCCTTTTCCCAGACTTACCCTGTTCAACAGAGAGTCTGGCACCATTTGCAATTTTCAAATACATCGGTGTTTTTGTTACGTTTCTATCATTAACAACAGGACAAGACAAATCAGTGTTAAGACCCAAAATGGCCGACCGACCGAGTCTCGTTTATTCACGTTCATGTCCAAGAGTTTATATTTTAAACACTGAACAAAGGAGGGGTAACTTCCACCAATGCAAGTGACATAACATCTCCTTTTTTTATCCATTTAATGATGTTTGATGTCCTTCAGTATTCAAGCTATATAATATCTCTCTCCTTTTTTTATATATCTATTTAAAAAAAAATTATATATATACTAATAATAATTAATAATATTAATGAGAATAATAATATTTCTCCTAACAGCCATCCTAACACTAACAACACTCATTATCCCCTCCAAAATAGTCCCCATACAGACATTGTCCCACCATTTGTTGAACACTATGAACAAAATTCAAACTATTTAACTAATACAAATCAGCAAAATAATATTAATACCAGACCTCGAGCTTTTAATAAAGTACATACATATATCGGCGCTACTTCAACATTAATTAAGAAAAGAATATCAAACTACATTTCTTCTTTTAACAACCATAATTCTAATAATAACCAAGGAACGTCTCTAACTACTTTAATTAAAAAAACTTAACTCTAATAATACCCCCTTCTCAATCAAATGCACTATCATAAAAAAAGTTAAGTCTTATACTTCAGTCATGTCGCCTCTGCACAACCGAAGCTATAACTATAATTACTTCCCCTCAAAGTAACAATGTAATAAATTCTAAAAACCAACTGATCTCTTTCTGTAAACATAAGTCCAAATTTAATTATGGCAATTTGGAAATTACATAGTTATTACTTTTACCTTTTATGTAGATATATAATTTTTCTTTAACATTATCGTTTTTTCTACATACTTTCATTAATACTTTATAACTTAATAATCCTTTATTTTAATTCTTTATCTCTTCTTTGTTTGGCCATTTTCTTTTATCTGCAATTTCCGTTTTAGTCTTTAAATATTCCTATTTATCAAATATATCAAACTACCCACACATTCATATCCTGTATGTTTATTTACATATATTTTACTATATGCATTTACTTATGTACTTACTTGCTTTATCCGGAATTTGCAGATACCGGCCATCCTCTCCCCTTAAATTTTTTTTTTTTAATTTTATATTTTACTTTTATTATTTTTTTTTCCATTTAGTGTCTATTAAGTTTTGAGGCATTGTGTTGAACAAAGATGGCGGCGTAGTTCAGATCAGTAACCAAGATGGCAGCCAAGAATCAAATGCGGTCCGTGGCATAGTTAACCTGTTAAGTTCTGAGATATTGTGTTAAACAAAGATGGTGGTGTAGTTCAGATCAGTAACCAAGATGGTAGCTAAGATGCAGTTCAGTTCAGTAACCAAGATGGCGCCAAATGCGGTCCGTGGCATAGTTAACAGCAAACTGATTGAATCCAAAATTCGACAATTTTTATAATAATTTTGAAACGTTTTCATTGGTTGTTTAGCACATCCGGTGGTTATAAAAATGATTGGCGAATCCATTCGTCTCATACCCCCATTATTCGTCTGATGGGGAAGGTCTCCTAGCAGCTTCGGCTGCAGGGAGGCAGGGTAGTACCAGTCAAGGATTTGTCACTTGACACTCAGCCCAACAGGTGAGGGGCCGGGAACCGGCCCAGCACCTGTTGGACACCGCCTGGGTAATACCTAGGAGGTCCACCCTCCCAGGCCTTGCCACCGGGCTTTCCGGTGGGGCAAGTTTATTGCTTGCTGCCTGAGGTGCCCCGACCGGGGAATGCCGACGGGGTTACTCAGGCAATTTTTAAAATTGCAGGAGTGCCCCTTCTTTAGGGGAGCCTGCGGGGTTCCCACTTTCCGGCCTTGTGCCACATTTTGCTGATGTGGGCAGCAAATAAATATCTACCCCCATTAGGAGTCAAAAACATTTTACACACCCCCTTTTTTGATATAATGGAAAAATCCTTTCGGATTCAATTTTGGTTTCACTTGAGAAAAGGAAAGAAAATAAATAAATAAGTAAAAAATAAATGAACAAAGGAAAATAAACCAATAAAATAATTGTTTTTTTTTTCTTCTGGTTTTGAGGGAATTTGTCTTTATTCTCATTGGTCAAAAAGAATTATTAATATATTCGTATAATGTGTGCAAAAGAAGCCATTTTTTATGACATTCGGTTTTTGTTTTGTTTTTTAATACATATAAAAATAAACACTTTTCAAATATATATTAACATACAAATAGAATACTTTTGAAATACATATAAACGTATACACAAAAATTCACAAATATAAATTTTTTTGTTTTGTTTTAACAAATGTTTGCCAAAAAAAAGATACAAAAAAGAACTTTGACAAATAGGAAGTTTACAAAAAGGTTTTAACAAGTGACTTTTTTGTTTTTTTTGTAACAAAAACTGGAAACATTATGTTAGGTATTAGTTGATTAATTTGGTTAGTAAGGTAGAAATGGTCGCAGTTTAACGTCGTGCCCGGGACAATTTACAATGTTTTGTTTTTTTTTGTGTGTGATTTTGACTGTTCATGCTTCTCCTTTTGGGTTTCTGAAAAGAGATTTATTCATAATTAGATTCCAAAAAGTTCGGTTATAAAATTTCTTAATTTTATTCTTTTTATAGGGTTAGTGAAAATGTTGGCTATATTATTTTCAGACGTCACATAAGTAAGAGTAATAGATTTTTTCCTTATTTCATCCCTTTTAAAATGATATCTGATATCAATATGCTTAGACCTTTGATGAATCATAGAATCATTTGCTTATAAGATACTGCTCTGATTATCACAATGAATTACTATAGGTTTTTTACTTAGATCTGGTTTTAAAATAGATTTTAGAAGGGTGTTCAGAAAAATTGCCTCCTGCGCGGAATGGGTAAGAGCCACATATTCTGCTTCACAAGTAGAAAGTGCAACAATTTGTTGCTTTTTAGTTTTCCAAGAGATCATAGGTCCAGTCTTTGACAGTCTAAAACAATTTTGAACGCTCAAGTTCGGAATGCAAGATTGTAATCTTGCATTCCGAACTTGAGCAGAACTTTTTCAATGTATCGTGATTGGTTCATAGTTATAGTTTCATTTTCACAGGTAAATTTTATGCCGAGGAACCATGACAGTCGGCCATTTTAAATTTTTTATTTAATTCATTTTTAACATCTTTTAAAGTGTTGTCACAGTTTGAGGCGAGTAATATATTGTCAACCAAAAAACCAAAATCAACAATTTATTACCTACATTTTTGGTATGCATGCACGCGTCTACGGGACATTGTTTGAATTCCTGTTCTATTAAATAATTATGGAGTGTTAAATTCCAATTGTGTGCACTTTGTTTTAGTCCATAAAACGATTTATTTAATTTCCACACCGAAATTTTATTTTTCATTTTAAATCCCTCTGGAGGGTAAACATAGATTTCACAGTCAATCGGAGAATTTAAATAAGCATTTTTTACATCCATTTGATGTATTTTTAAATTGTATTGAGTGGCAAGTTGTAATAAAATTCTAATTGTCGTTAAATTTGTCATTGGTGAAAATGTTGCAAAATATTCCACTCCAGAAATTTATTAAAAACCTTTTGCCACAAATCTTGGTTTAAAAGTTTCACTGCCAGAAGCTGTGATTTTTTTGGAAAAAATCAATTGTAAAGAAATTATATTTTTATCTGTTGGTTTTGCCACTATTTTGTATGCGTTATTTTCAAATAAAGCTTTCAATTCGGATATCATAGCTTGTTCCCATTCTTGGTGATTTTCTGAATTAATCGCCTCATTATAACTTTCCAGTGCGCTGTTCAACGAATAACAGTAATCCACGGTGTAATCTTGTATCTTTTCAATTTGTAAGAAGTCTGGCCTATTTCACTCCCTTATTGGGTATCGACGAGTCTGGTTAATATTTTCGTCCAAAGTTCTACTGTAATTGTCGTCGTTATTAATATTTTCATTGTGATCGATTAAGATGCTAGGTAATATTTCACGTTTTTCATCCACTGGATCGCCATTTTTTAAATTTAATGTATCATTGAATTTTACACATCTAACCCTTTTTATGGCATTTTAAGTTGGGAAGTAGATTAAGTATGCCGGACTATTTTTATTGTAACCTACAAAAATACCTTTTTCACTTTTAGTATTTAGTTTACCGGTGTTTTCTATAAATGCAAATCAATCAGAACAAAATCGATGCATTCTATTCATTTTAGGTTTTACACTGCAAAACACTTCATACGGCGTTTTTCCTAGCCTCTTATGGAACGATCTATTTCTGATATATGCTGCTGCCATTAAAGCGTATGTCCATAAACTATGCACTAATTTTGAATCGATAAGTAGCCATCTTGTTATCTTAAAAAGGGTTTGCCATGCCCTTTCAGCGGTGCCATTTTAGAAGGCGCTGATTTCTTGTGTTTAATACGGTGGTTAATTAATAGTTCAAAGTCTTTACTAGTAAATTCAGCCCCATTGTCTGAGCGAATACATTTTACTGAACTGTACGGGGCAACATCAACTAAATATTTCTTAGTGGCGAGGATAGTGTAGGATTAGTTTTTTAGAAATTAAACCATAATTAAACCGAAAAAATCATCAATAAAGTTCAAAACGTACCTTAGATTATTTCTCCCCATCGAGCTTATTGGACCTGCTAAGTCACAATGCACAAGTGAGAGAATTTTTGTAGCTTTTTTGTCTGGCGTTTGGCTTATATTTTTTGTCATTTTCCCCTGTGCACACACATCACAATTTGGGAGATCGTCTGAAGGTATTATTTTCATGCCTTCGACTACATTTGGTAATTTTTTAATATCAGCTCTATTGCAGTGTCCTAGAATTTTATGCCAGGTTTCCAAGCCGTGACTGGCAGTTTTTGAGGGAACCATACTTTTTAAATAATATAGTCGGCCATTTTCTTTAGTGTCAAATACAGTTCCATTGGGGTATATCAATTTTGATGTATTTTGGCCAAATTGTATATTCGCGCCTTGTTTAATTACAGCCTGCACGGAAAATATGTCTTGCTTAAATGTAGGTATGAACAGAGAATTTTTTAGAATACAGTTACAGATTTCGCCTTTATTATTTTTTAGGAATATTTTAGCATCGCCGGTTTTCAAGACTATATCATTTATTTGACTACCGTCGGCAAGTTCGACAAAATGACTTTGAGGATTAAAGTTTGAATCAAAATTAATAAAATCAGATTCCTTGGTGATAACGTGCGCTGTAGCACCACAGTCTACAAGGAGATTTTTACCGTTTGTGGTATTGTCAAAGTTACATGTGAATAGAAATGTATGTTCTTCCTCAATCTTCTCAACGTTTTTTACAAAGTCCATTTTAGAGCATTTATATCGACATTGGAAACTTTTGTGGTTGGGTCGTCCACAATTATAGCAGATAATTTTATTCTTTTTCTTGGGAAAATTACTTTTGGAGAACATGTTGTGGTGAGTGCGTAATTTAATGGTGTCTGTTTTCAAGAAGCATTTTTGAACTTCATAATATTGCTGGAGTTATTATTGTCCATGAGCATACGATTAGTCTTTGTAACTGCGCAATGCCACTTTAAATTCGCTAAAATTTATGGGTTTGTCTTTCTGAGTTATAACAGTTGTAAATGGTTTAAAATCGGCTGGAAGTCCCTTGAGGGTCATTGATATCAACAAGCTATCGCTTATTATTTCACCTGAGAGTTTTAAGGCATTGGCGGTTGTTTCTGCCGTTATAACATAGTCGGTAATTGTTTCATCCTCGTTACGTTTCAAAGAGGTTAATTCTGTATATAGGGATATTATTTTCGGTTTCCCTTTTAATAAATGATGTTCTCTTAATATGTTCAATGCTTTCCTTCCATCATCCAATGCGTCTCTTATAATCAGAGACAGACTTCTATCGTCTAAACATTGAATCAGTTCTGCAAAAACAGTCGCGTTCTTTTCAAGAAATTCGGGGTCATTTGGATTCTCTGTTGGAGATTGTATGACTTTGTGTAGTTTTCGAATCCTTAGATATCCCAGAAATTTTACCTGCCACAATTCGAATTTAGATTCCGATCCGTCAAAGAAAAGACGGTGGCTGGGTGCATAACCTGTTAAGTTTTGAGACATTGTGTTGAACAAAGATGGCGGCGTAGTTCAGATCAGTAACCAAGATGGCGGCCAAGAATCAAAGGCGGTGTGTGGCGTAGTTAACCTGTTAAGTTCTGAGATATTGTGTTGAACAAAGATGGCAGTGTAGTTCAGATCAGTAACCAAGATGACAGCCAAGAATCAAATGTGGTCCATGGCGTAGTTAACGGCAAACTGATTGAATCCAAAATTCGAATTTTGACATTTATAATAATTTGGAAATGTTTTCATTGGTTGTTTAGCACAGCCGGTGGTTATAAAAATGATTGGCGAATCCATTCGTCTCATACCCCCATTAAGAGTCAAAAACATTTTACAGTGTCTTTTAACAACTCTTGCTGACATTATCTTAAGTAATAACCTGTACATTTCAGTTGACCTACTTTTTTGCCCTATATTTTTCGCGCCTTTTAACATCAATTTGACTGGGTCATTTTGACATTTGCTTTTCTATTTTATATTTAATTCTATCACCATTTAATCTTTTTTTCTCTTCTTCTTCACTGATTTTTTTTAATTACATTTTGTCTCGGCAGCCGTGTCAAATGCATATCTTATTTTTCTTTTATTAATATTACTGGATTTTTCCCCCTTTTTCCTTGTACATATTTGTGAATTATTCCATGGATTTCAGCCTTTTGGATTATTTTCGACCATCTTCCAATTACATGATTTCCTTGGATTTTACTTGTGCGAATGGAAATTCAATTAACTTTCTTGGATTTAGATTTTTAGATTTTACCGTCATTAGATACCTTACCTTTCACCAGACTATCCATTCAGGTGTAATTACACCTTTTGCTTCACTTTTTTGTTATCAAGTAAGATCTTTGACTTACTTGCAGTTTCATCTTTGATCGATCTAATGTATGGAGTGCAGCGACTACACGTCACTACCAGTCTGGTATTGTATTTTCTTTTTCACTGGTAGTGACGTGTAGTCGCTGCACTCCATACATTAGATCGATCAAAGTAAAAGTAATAGTGCCATTACTAGAAACCATACATTAGGTAGAAATAAAATATTATCAGATCTATAAATAGAAATGACGCAATAGTCACAGATGTTGACCTACTTAACACAATATAAGCACTTACCGCATGAAAACAACGCAGTATGCCTCCCCCGCGAAAGCGACGTCGGACCAAATTAGAATTCACTGTACCTGGATACGACTTCCTCGGACCGGGCACCGACGCCAAAAAGTTTAAGTTCACCCCTCGAAACAAACTAGACCTAGCGGCGAAACACCACGATATAGCATACGGAGACCCGAGCATAAGTACAGAGGAAGCGGATGAAGAATTCATCAAAAACATCGAGGGCACTGGAATCATCGGAGGTATCGCTAGGACCGCTATTAAGGCAAAACACGCACTTGGATTGGACAGTTATTTCCGAGGTGATCCCACCGTGGTTGCTGCTGATAGCACTGACAATATACCTGGGACGCAAATGGACGAAGGTGCTGCTGAAACGTCGACGGAATCAGGATCAAACGGATGGGAAGGTATCCACTATGGGCCGCACATCCAAACAGAAACTGGAAACGTCCAGCGCATGTACACAGTCAAAAGAACTTTCAGAAACTTAATCCAAACTTCAAACATGAACGCATGCAGAGCAACGTTCCACAAATACGAATCGACTGGTAAATACGAGGACATAGGCGAATACGCATGGGCCCAACCGGTATCAAAGGACTACATAGTACCATACTTCCTAACGACATGGGTAAAGCAGAACCAATGGGAACACTTGATGAACACTGCAACGGCATACAGAGTAAAGAGCATAGGTTGCGAGATAAAAAACGTCATATGCGGAGAATGGTTAACCAAAAACAACGAGGAAGTATTCGTGCCGAATCCCCAGCCATGGTTCCAGGTATACATCGACAAGGGTCAATACATCGGTTACGGTAACCTAGAGGGTCTAACTTGCATTCCAAATAACACATTCCAGGACATACAGCCATCGACCGGCGCATCGGCGGAACTACCGCACTACATCTACAACTACGGAATTCCAGTACGCCTACTAAACAAACTACCAGTGAGTAAAAAAATCGACGGGACCAACACAACGTGTGATGTCAGCATGTACAAGCTACACGATTGGCGTGACCAACCGCATTACCAAATACGCCAGGGCGACAGCTTCTCGCATAAGTGGGATAATCCAAGCCTACTGAAACGTCCGCTAACTAACATAATGAGCGAGGGGAACTACACCGTACAGGGTGCGCTGATGTCAGGAGCGAGTCTGATGGAAAACGCAATTCACAACGGACAAAAGACAGCATGGGACGGAGGGGTAGCAGTCGCAACGGCACCATGCTACGGAACATTAGTACAACATGCAGAGGACAACTTAGCACACGGGGCAGCACGAAAGAGAGGACGAGCAGAACTACAGGAGGACTTAGTACAGACAGAGGTTGCAGACGTCAACTTCGACCACATGAAAGGACGTAAAGCGAACACAACACCGAAGGACGCAAAAAAACAACGCAGTAAAAACAAGGATATATACCACGGAGCACGTACGGGTTACATACAAACAGGTGGAAGTTTCACAGTGGCAAACAGGACGGTCATCAACAAATCACTATATACGTCCGAGGACCCGCCGCAAATGATACTGATCAACGTACCAGAAATCATGCGGCCATCGGGGTCACCTGGAATACTATATTTCACGTTCGAACTCACATACATGGTAGAACTAGAAATTTGGTACGAATCTTACAAACATCCGAGCAAACTTCCTGTAAACGACCACAACTGTGCACTAATAGGAGTGGACGACGACTGGCACTACGAATTGCACAACATAGTCGCACCGAACAGACATCTACACGGACAGATCCCCAAAGGAATGTTACATGGACACGGCACATACATCGCAAAAGACACCCACACGGGTGTCACGATTGGCTACAACCACGGCAAGTTCGTGAACAAGTAACAGGACACGCCCTACAGGAGGCGTGGACTAAAAAACGCTGACTTCGATAAAATTTAAACCGCGTCAGCAAAATTACATTTACGCCACACATATCCCATACGCAAAGTCAGCGAAATCTGATCCTGCAGGAATGTGCAGACCTAAGGGAAAAACCATTATAAATAAGACGGCTTGGGAACGATTCCTCAGACAGCGACGATGGAGGCAGCGACACAACACGAGGAGAAGGCCCGTTTCAACGACTACATCCTTTCCGACACCCACGCCGGACGCAAACTCACTCCATACACTTGGGTGTACAGATGGCGACGGACCAACTCCTTTGACGTAAAGCCGGAACAACCTCACATACCGCCCTTCCAAAAAGCTTGCACCTTCGAGGAGACAGACCGCAAAAACTCACTGCTGGCGAACCTATACAGTCCGTACGGGCTTTGCATGTACTTGACGACGGATCCGACCATTAGAACAGTGCTATCGGCGGGGAACCTGACGACAGAACGACAACTGACTATGCTACGAAAATTAACGGAGAAGACCATCAGGGAGCCAAGTCCGGAACTCGAGGAATCGCGCCTTGCCAACAAATCAGACAGCCTGAGAGGTCAGAAATACGACTTTCTCACAAAGATCATGAAGAAGGCGAATTCCACGGACGTCTGAGACCTGATGATTTACTGCGCTAGGACGGCAAAACCATCGACGAGACAGACCTGGGCCAGCATACATAAAAACACGGCAACGGCAAACCTATCGAACATCATCGCCGCTGCAGCCACGGACGTCCAAATACAGAGCCGAGTCACGCCGATCCACGAACAGATTCGGGAGAAACACGAGCTATTCTCGGCTATGACACACCAGTACTGGCCGGTACAAAAGTCGCTAGACATCTACGACGAATGGCTGGAGTACCACCAGATCGACGCCGACGAGTTCGCAACGGGGACGTTCGAGGTTTGCCACAAGATAAGGCCAAAGAAAAATGCTCTACACATCACAGGACCATCGAATTCGGGAAAATCATACATCCTTCGCAGCATCAGAAACGGTCTGATGAACGCGGGAAGAATGAGATGCCAGGCGAGTGACAACTTCACTTTCGGCAGCTGCGTAGACAAGAGCCTCATATTCACGGAGGAAATGTGGTTCACGCCACAGAACGTCGAGGAAGCCAAGTGCATCCTGGAGGGAACGGACACCTACGTGAACGTGAAACACCAGAGCGAGCGAATCCTAAAACACACGCCCTGCTTGTCCACCAGCAACGACGAACCATGGCGACACGTGGCCAACGAAAAACAGGCCATGATCAACAGGATGTTCCTGTTTACAACCCGAACGGCGATGGACGACCTAAAGGGATGGGGAACGTTAGAACTGAACCCGCTGATGTGGCTGACAATATGGCGCAAACACATCACGGATTACCAGCGAGACGGTTACATCCCGAAAGCAGGAAAATTGACGGCACAACCAAAACCTTCATCAAGATACACGTGGAAGGAGGAGGACGAACACAGTCCTTCGAAGAAACTACGAGTACGAGACGTGCGGCGCAACTTACTGCCTGAAATGAACGAGCAGTGCCACTTAGATCCAGACCAGCCAGCCCAGGTATGTCTGACACACGGACATCCCATAAACTGTCCGACGCCACCAAACGACTCCGAGGACACAGTACCATTTACGGACTCCGACTTAGAGGAAATGATGACAAATAGTAATTCGCCGTCGGCGCCACCAGACACAGACAGTACAGACTTGATCATAATAACTGACAGCGACGACGACAAAGAGAACAACGACAAAAAAAAAAAAAAAACATCAACGAGTTCACACTCATACGGGACAGAGAACTGCACACACGCATACACATAACGCACAAACAAACAAAATCCTTGCAGACATTGGTAATGTACTGCGAGGAATTGCTGACAGACTCTGACTGATAAAAAAGAAATCCATCTATGGTCTAAGTCTAAGGTGTCATGGCCGCCAAAAAACTTTTTCCTACCTAATGTCTGTTCTTTGTATTATTATTATTATTATTACTACTATTACTATTATTGGAATTATTATTGTAATTGCAATATTATTGTATAATAAACATATATATATATAATACCATACATGTGTTTGTATTTTAATATTTTTCCTTCTGCATGACGCATGACATGAGATGCATGAAATTATTTTTCAGAACCACCAGACATTAGATGAATGAAAGTTTTTCTACGCGCGCGCGTTATATTTCTATAAACTCTATAAGGTAAGGTATTAGAGCATGGCACTAAGTGGCAACTTAGATAAGTCCAATTCTCCCGTATTCTATTTTATTCAAAACCTGTCAGAGAAAATAAAAAAATCTCTATGTAGGGTGCCCCCCTCCACCATTAAACGTTTAATGGTGGAGGGGGGCACCCTACATAGAGATTTTTTTATTGACTGACATACAGATCTGGTTGTTGTGTACTCTTGAGAGGCGAGGATGGAGCATGCTGTTCTGACGGTTTCTTCCCTTGGTGGATGATTGTTTTCATGGGACTCCAATTTGTAAGCCTCAACTATTTCTGGTGGTTTGGGTATGATGTGTCGTCAATTGCGTTGGATTATTGGTCTGTGGAATATAGGAATCTGGTGTGTTTGCTGTTCCAACAATGATGCCTTCTTGGTTTGGAAGGTTGGAGCTTCTGACACATACTGGTGTGCCATCTTCGAGTGGTTCTAGCTCTTTAGCTTTATGTGATAGGCAGTGCGTGAGTCCTTGTTGGGCCTTCTGGTCCTTTCCCCTCTATCTAAAACTCTCAATGGGTTTTAATAGATCCAGGTGAGTCGGGACATTTGTCCTCAGGCGTCGACCTATTAACAGTTCACTGGGGCTAACCCACAGTCCATCTGTGTGCAAGCAAAGAAAGATATGGTTCTTTTGCTTTTTTTAACATTCTTTTCATTGTTTTTACACAGGCTTCTGCAGATCCAATGCTTTGGGAATAGCGAGGGCTGTTTGTAACATGCTGAAATCCGCAGTCGTTTGTGAACTTGTCAAAGTCTTTTGAAGTGTATTAGCTTACTGGGTCTGTTCTTAGGATGACAGGTACTCCATGTCTGGCAAAAAAAGCTTTGGAGCTCTGTATTATTGCACTGGAAGTCATTGATGTAAGCATGGCGATCTCTGCATATCGAGAGAAGTAGTCGACAAGTATGACAGCTGCTGCCTTTCAACTCAAACAGATCAGAGGCTAGCGTGTGCCATGGTCTTGTCGACTCTCGTAGTGAAATCTTCGTCCAGGTCTTGTCATGTGTTTACCCTGACCTTGTCTGCGAATTCTGTTGTCACTAACATAGTGGACTGCAATATTACTGTCAGCTGGATCTTCACCAACAACGTGTTCTGGAGACAGCGAGAGATGCTGTTGTGATTTTGTTTCACTCTGTCGTGTGCGTCTGATGGCCCCTTACAAGGTGAGGTCTAGAATCATTTGTAGACTTAGTGATAGCTTAGGATCTGTGCACCTAACTACAATTCTGTCACAAATTAATTCCTCATGCAAATCTCGAAAATTGCAGTTTTTAGCTAGTATGTGGAGATTAGTGATGAATGAATCAATACTCACCTTCCTCTTGACACCTTCGGAATATAATCGTAAATTATGTTCGTGTCGCCTTTGAAATGGTTATTGAACTTTGCTACCACTATATTGAAGTTTTGGGCTTCCTCGGGTGCAAGTTTGAATGTGGTGAAAATGTCTTCGGCTTTATCACCTATGCAATATATTAAGGTGTCCACCTGACAAGTACTTGGTTTTTCGTCAAGGCTGGACACTCTACGGTAACGGTTGAACCGTCGTATCCATTTTTCCCATAACTCGGGTTGGTCGAACGGAAAGGGTTTTGGTGGGCTCATGTTGTTGCGTATAGCTAAACCCCCACCACTGCTCCCACCTGCCCTTTGTATGAACTCTCCGAAAAAGGAGGAAGACTGCCTGTATGAAAAAACATGGCGCCCAGAAAAAGTAAGGGCTATCACTGACATGCCAGCACCAGGAAACATTGGGACTCTCCGCAGATTCCTAGGTATGGCGAACTACATAGGGAAGTTTATTCCCAATCTGGCAACAGTGACAAAACCCCTCCAGAACCTGACTAAAAAAGATGTTCCATGGTCATGGTCAGATTCCCAACAAGCAGCTTTCGACACTGTCAAAGAAGCAATTGTGAACTCACCCGTACTTTACTTACTATGACCCCCATAAGGAGCTGATTCTCGAGAATGATGCATGTGAGTTAGGAGCAACGCTAATTCAGGTGGACAAACCAATTGCATTTGCAAGTAGATCACTATCAGATGCCGAACAAAGATATGCACAAATTGAGAAGGAGATGCTGGCAGTTGTATATGGCCTAGAGAAATTTCACCATTACACACATGGAAGAGAAGTAGTAGTTTTGACTGACCACAAGCCGCTTGTCTCAATCAGCAAAAAGCCCTTATCGAAGGCACCAAAATGGCTGCAGAACTTCCTGCTACGGGCGCAGCAATACAACTACACACTACGATATAAACCAGGGAAAGATATCCCATTAGTAGATACGCTGTCGCGAGCACCAACAAGCAAGCCAGAGTTGGAAGAAATAATATCAGTGAATAATCTGACAATGCAGCCGATACAAGACCACAGGCTCGCAGAGATTCGCGAAAAGACAGTTGAGGACTCCAACATGAGAACACTGGCAGAAGTAATCGCTAAGGGGTGGCCGCATAATAAGGAAAGCTTACCCAACTCTGTCAAACTGTTTTTTGATTACAGAGATGAACTCACGGTACAAGATGGGCTAGTACTGCGAGGACAAAGAATAGTCATACAACATGCTATGCGGAGTGAGATGAAACAAAAAGCACATGCCGGCCACCTCGGCATAAATACATGTCTGCGACGAGCGAGAGACCTCATATTTTGGCCAGGAATGTCTAAAGAGATTAGACAATACAGTGCTTGTGGCACCTGTGCAACCTATGCAGACCGCCAGCCAGCAGATGCACAGATCATAGCACCAATGCCGGAAAGACCTTGGCAACAAGTAGCAGCAGACCTTCTATCATGGGGAGGGAACAACTATCTGATCACAGTAGACAGACATAGCAATTTCTTTGAAATTGACAAACTGGATACGCCTACATCAGAAGCCATGATTGAATGCATGAAAGCGCATTTTGCACGCCATGGAATTCCAGAGGTGCTGACATCCGACAATGGTCCTCAATTTTCGTCTTATGCATTCCGAAGGTTTGCAAGTAAATGGCTATTCATACACGAGACAATATCGCCAGACAACAGCCAAGCAAATGGTGCTGCCAAAGCAGCAGTAAAAATCACCAAAGTCCTCTTCCGAAAATGCAAAGCATCAGGAGAAGATCCATTCCTGGGACTGTTGAACATACGCAACGCACCAACTGAAGGACTAAGTACCAGCCCAACACAAAGACTCTTTGGTAGAAGGAGAAGATCAACAGTACCAACTGTTGAGTTAAAGCTCAAGCCACTTTACCCACATTCAACTGATGAAGCATGGAGGAAACAGGAAAGGAGGATTAGGTACCATAAGACGGGGAAAGAGCTAAAAGGCCTCAACGTGGATGATAATGTTCGAGTCCAGCCACCCAGTCCCTACACAAGAGAGTGGAGGGAAGCAAGTCCGAAAACGAATGACTGGTAGGTCCTATGAAGTGGAAGCAAGAGGCGGACAACGATACCACCGAAACAGGCGATTCCTGCGCAAAACGCCTGAGTCAAAACATTCCTTCCCAGGACACCATCAAACAACACACACAGCTGATCACCCTCAGTCTCAAATACAGCCTGACAATCCCATATCACAAAGAGAAAGGATTGCACAGGAAAATGAGCCGACTGAAGAAAACGTTTGTGTAAGGAATGACAGCCAACAAAACAAGTGACCACGCGTTCAGGACGCATTATTCGAAAACCTGCATGCTACAACGAATGAACAATTCACCCTCCCCCATGTGGCCATTTAAAACCCTGTCCCTATCTCTCCCCCTTAGAGGAAAACAAAATAAATAAACACCCTCCCCAACGGGGGGGGGAGATGTTGCGTATAGCTAAACCCCCACTACTGCCCCCACCTGTCCTTTCTATGAACTCTTCGAAAAAGGAGGAAGACTGCCTGTATGAAAAAACATGGCGCTCAATAAAGCTGCTATTGCATCCTAACTCCGTGTCGTCTTCACTCTGTGGACGTAACACATGTGGCTATTCTTACTGGGGGTTCTTATGGAATTTCACTTCTTTTTTTTCTTTCTTTCTTTTTTACCGGCTCTTAGACTCGATAGTTAGTATAATTTCTTCCCTGTTAGTAAATCCCTTGTTCTGCCACCATGTTTTGTTACGTTTCTATCATTAACAACAGGACAAGACAAATCATTGAGACCCAAGATGCCGACCAACCGAGTCTATTCACGTTTATGTCCGAAAGTTTACATTTTAAACATTGAACAAAGGGAGGTAACTCCCACCAATACAAGTGATATAACAATCAATAAACACTATGTTTTTTAGGTTAATAAACATATTACATTAAATAAAAGCACTAAAAAATTATCCAGTTAGGTAGAAAAGTAACTTATCTTGCCTTTGATAACATTTATTATATACTTCTTTTTTGACAACTTTTTCGAATCTATGTGTATATAATCTATGTCTATACAAACCCAACATTTAAATTATTAATTTGTTGTTGGCCTTTCAAAGTTGCTTTAATTCAAAAAAATGTTTCATCTAAATTATTTACGTGTTCGAAAAAAAAAAGCTATTTTACTTTATAAAAATCCAATGTTGTTTTTATTACGAAAATGTTTTAGTATTTATTTGCTTTCTCACCAAAGCAAAATGTGACACAAGGTCGTTTTTAAAGTGGGGTTAAATCAACTCCCCGAAAAGAAGGCAAAAGGGACAGTCTGATTGGGACCAACAATAATAATTATGAAAATTATATTTTCTTACGCAAACTTTTAAATAGATGTGTTTACAGTTATATATTGATACATTTCTATACAATGAATGTTTTTGTTTTCAAATATTTTTTTTGTTCCGAGAAAAATCTTGTTTGTTACTTATTTGTCGTCTTATTTGACCAAGAAGAAGAGTTATCGCCCCGTAACAACAGCTGTCGTCTGAATACTGCAGAAGTGCGCCCGAAATGACTTTTAAACGATGCCTTTCCCTCTCCATGTTAAGAATGGCTTTCGAAATAATAACGTTTTTATTTCAGCGCAATACCAAAAATATATAAGTACCGTGTTTTCTTTTTTGTTGTTTCGTAATAACACAAGAATTGTTTAAACTAAACTAATTCTTCTAAATAAAATAATTGCTTTCTTTGTAAGTGTTTTCTTTCGTAATAACACAAAAAAGTGTTAAAACTAAAGTATTTTTTTTTAAATAAATATATGGTTTCGTTTTTCAACAACTACTTAGCCAGGTAGAAAAATCGATTTTGCTCCTTTCAAAAACAACAGTAAATAAATATAAATATTTTTTAAAAATATTATGCGTTTTGTAGTCTCGTTTTTGAACAGAATAAACGCTTTAAAATAAGTGAAACCACTAACATCTTAGCCAGTAAGGTAGAAAACAGACACTTAGAAAATTGATTTTATTTTTTCAAACATTGGACTGTAATGGGCTGGAAGCAGTTTGCGGGAGGGGGGGGTGATTGTTCATTTGTTCTCTGTCACAGGTCGAACCTCCATATAGGTTTGCTTGCACTGCTTGATCTATGCACTTTGGCAGGTGTCAATGGAATTGGTGGTTGGATGCTTGGAATGGTTGCTAGGTGACCATTGGGCTTGTGCTGACATAGTGTTGTGAAAGTAAGGAACTTGGTGCATGCCACAACAAGTTTTCAGTTGGTGCTGGCACTTTGTGTTGTCTGTGTTGCTCTTTGTTGACCTTAATGGCTGCCAGTTTCTGTGGTGGATCACACTGCTGACAAGCAGCAATCTGCACAATCTTCCCGGGTTCCCAGAATCTGTTTTTTTTTATCCTGAACATGAACCTGTGTAACTGTGTACGTTGATGGATATTCTTTCAGTCATACCACCTTTTTGTTTCTCTTTTGCTTTCCTCCAGCTCTACCTTTCTTTGTTCATCCTCTATTTGTTGCTTTGATACCAGTGGCGTTCATATTGGTCTTCCATTCAGTAACTCTGCTGGAGATTTGATTCAAGCTGATAGCGATGTGGCCCTGTAAGCCATCATTGCTAAGTGGCTGTCTGTGTTTGTCTCTTCCACTGTCAACAACAATTTTTTACAGATACCCACCATCCTCGCTGCAAATCCATTTGACTGCGGATGATGTGGTGACGAGGTAGTGTGCCTGAAGTTGTAAGATTTGTCAAAATCAGCAAACTCTGTACTAGAATACTGTGGCCTAATGTTGCTGTATACTACCTCTGAAACGCCTCATTTTTCGAATAGAAATTTCAATTGTCGAGTTACTGCAGCTGATGTAGTCGAGTGGAGATGCCGTATGAAGGGGCTGCGGCTGTAATGGTCTTCCATTAAGCAAGAATTCTTTATCTTCCATAGTAAAGATGTCTATACTGACATACTGCCATGGGTAAGAAGGGGTCTCATGCTGGTGTAGTGTTTCTGATGGGAAACTGGGTTGGTACTTCTGGCATGTGGAACAGTCTCTAATTATTTCCTCTATGTCCTTGTTGATACCGACCCAGAACACTGCTGATCGGGCCAGTAAACATGTTTTCTGTATCCTCTGGTGGCACAAATGTAGTTGTTGTAGGATGTCCGGTTAGAGTGAGAGAGGTACAATGATTTTATTGCCTTTAAGGAGCCCAATTTCGTCCTTATAGATTCAGAAAGCATAAGTGATGGTTTGATTTATTTGCTGGACATCCGGACATAATGGTGTTGGTAAGCTCTTTGACTGTTTCTACCTTGATATCTTGTAGGCGAGTTAGAGATGCATTGAGGTGTGCGTTAAGTAGGTGTATATTGATGTCTACATCTCTGATTGATTCCCCTGGGCTTGGTGACACCCTGGACATGCAATCGACTATTGGGATGGATTTTGTGTAACATTCTTGGTGGTGCATTAGCAAGATTCTTTAATTGATTTTAGCAGTTTGTAATCTGATTGTATTGTCACTGTTTTGCCCCATTCATATTGGTGGAGTTTTTCCAATCCAAAAACCACTGCTAGCATTTCGCATTCTATGTTGGAGTATCTTGTTTCTGACCCTGATAGGGTTTTGCTTGCTAGAGCGACTGGCATTCCATTTTGGATGGAGGCTGCACCTAGTCCAATTGAAGATGCATCTCTTTGTATATTGATTAGTGCTTTTGGGTCAAAATATTTAAGCATAATTGCTTTTCATGTTTCTTCTTTTACACTGTTAAATACCATCTGTTCCTGTTCTGTCCTGGTAAACTGCATTTTTTTTCCACAGAAGGTCCTGGAGTAACTTGATCAGAATTGCCAGTTGTGGCGAAAATTTGTTTAAGTAATTTGCTAATTCAAGATGGTTGCTAGTTGTTTTTCGTCTTTTGGTGGTTTCATCTGGACGATCGCCTCTGTCTTCTTTGGGTCTGGTTTCACTCCATTCCTTGATATGAAAGGACCAAAAAAAGATTTCTTGTGTACACATAATTTGTCTGGGTTGAACTTGTTGTTCTTAGACTAAGCTCTTTCTAGGAGTTCTTTGAGTGCTTTGTCAAGATCGCTGCCATCCCCCTCAAATCCAACAATAATAGTGTGATCTGATATTGAGAGGACATTCTTGATGTTTCCAAAGGTCTCAAACATAGCTCACTGAAATTTGTCTTGCATACTCTTGACCCCCATTGTGAAGCGCTTAAACATGTAGGGGTGATGAATGTAGTTAGCTTATAGTTAAATATTTTATCCAGTTTCATGTTCCAGTAGCCAGTTCACATCGACTATTGAGAACCATTTTGCTCCATGAAGTCCAGAGATAACTTCCTCAAATGTTGGTGCAACAAAGTGTGGTCGCAACACCGCCTTGTCTTAGAGTCTAGGCATAGTGGAGCGGATCCATTGGTTTTTGTGTGCACACAAAAGAATTGACCAAGGATGTTGGTTTTGTTACGGGAGTTATCATATCCTGGTCTACAAAGGAGTCTAGTTCTGCTTTGAATTTTTCTTTCAAGGGTATGGGATGGGGGTACTACTGGAGGTACTGACGGGTCAATCCTAATGCTGTACTCCCCTGGCCTTTAAACATGTCAGCAAATTCCTTGAGCATACATTCTCTTCTTTCATGTCTCCTTCGGGTTTTGACTGCATTGCTGTAGTTGAACTAGTGTTGTCTTGCTCCGGTATATTGAACTAGTGTTGTCTTGCTCCGGTATATTGAACTAGTGTTGTCTTGCTCCGGTATATTGAACTAGTGTTGTCTTGCTCCGGTATATTGAACTAGTGTTGTCTTGTTGTATATTGGTCCCTATTAATTAAGAGTCACTAGTCCCAGTTTTCTGGAGGCCAAGTAGCGTTGGTCCATTGTTCTTTACCACGTGGAAGTTGGCACTTGTACATTTATTGCCATATCTGATTCCTAGGTGACATACACCCACTTGATTGGAACACCACCAAAGGCGAATGATTGGAGTGTCTCGATGGTGTACATGCTTGTTTTGTTTGAAGCATTCCTACGAGATGTGGTTGCTCATTCACTTCATTCACTTTTGCATTTATTTTTATTTGTGATCGTTTGTTCCCTACTCTCAATCCTGCATATGCCTCTCTAAGCGTTTGCTGGGGTATGGGGTTATGCTATTTTGAGCCATGCAAGGTATGGAAGTATGCCTTTGCTATGAAATGGTATGGAAGTATGCCTTTGCTAGTATGAAATGGTATGGAAGTATGCCTTTGCTAGTATGAAATGGTATGGAAGTATGCCTTTGCTAGTATGAAATGGTATGGAAGTATGCCTTTGCTATGAAATGGTATGGAAGTATGCCTTTGTCATGAAATGGAATGGAAGTATGCCTTTGCTATGAAATGGTATGGAAGTATGTCTTTGCCATGACATTGTATGGAAGCATGCCTTTGCTATGAAATGGTATGGAAGTATGTCTTTGCCATGAAAGTATGCCTTTGCCCGGAAATGGAATGAAAGTAGGCCTTTGCTATGAAATGGTATGGAAGTATGTCTTTGCTATGAACTGGTATGGAAGGAAGCCTTTGCTATGAAATGGTATGGAAGTATGCCTTTGCTATGAAATGGTACAGAAGTATGCCTTTGCCATGAAATGGTACAGAAGTATGCCTTTGCCATGAAATGGAATGGAAGTATGCCTTTGCTATGAAATGGTATGAAAGTATGCTTTGCTATAAAATGGTATGGAAGTATGCCTTTCCTATGAAATCGTATGGAAGTATGCATTTGCTATGAAATGGAATATAAGTATGCCTTTATTATGAAATGGAATGGAAGTATGCCTTTTCCATAATAGGGAATGGAAGTATGCCTTTGCTATGAAATGGTATAGAAGTATGCATTTGCTATGAAATGGTATGGAAGTATGCCTTTGCTATGAAATAGTATGGAAGTATGACTTTGCTATGAAATGGTATGGAAGATTGCCTTTGCTATGAAATGGTATGAAAGTATGCCTTTGACATGAAATGGAATGAAAGTATGCCTTTGCCATGAAATGGAATGAAAGTATGCCGCTGCTATGAAATGGTATGGAATTATGCCTTTTCTATGAAATAGGATGGACGTATGCCTTCTCCATAAAAAGGGATTGGAAGTATGCCTTTGCCAAGAAATTGAATCGAAGTATGCCTTTGCTATGAAATGGTATGGAAGTATGCCTCTGCTATGAAATGGTATGGAAGTATGCCTTTGCTATGAAATGGTATGGAAGTATGCATTTGCAATGAAATGGAATGGAAGTATGCCTTTGCTTTGAAATGGTATGGAAGTATGCCTTTGCTACGAAATGGAATGGAAGTATGCCTTTGCTATGAAATAGTATGGAAGTATGCCTTTGCAATTAAATGGAATGGAAGTATGCCTTTGCTATGAAATTGTATGGAAGTATGCCTTTGCCATGACATTGTATGGAAGTATGCCTTTGCTATGAAATGGTATGGAAGTATGTCTTTGCACTGAAAGGGAATGGAAGTATGCCTTTGCTATTAAATGGTATGAAAGTATGTCTTTGCCATGAAATGGAATGGAAGTATACCTTTGCTTTGAAATGGTATGGAAGTATGCCTTTGCAGTGTAATTGCATGGAAGTGATCCTTTCCTTTAAAATGGTATGGAATATGACTTTGCCATGAACTGGGAGAGAAGTATGCCTTTGCTATGACATGGAATAGAATATGCCTTTGCAATGAAATTAATTACACTCATCTAATTACACCACTGAGAATGTAAGCCCTACAACAACAATTTTCTATACAAAAAAAAACACAATTGTTGATACTCAGATGACACCTTAATTACACTCATCTACCCAATGAGAATGCCAGCTCTACAACAACAACTTTCTATAACACTGTTGTTGTTACTGAGGTGAATCCTTAATTACACTCTCTAACCAATGTGAATGTCAGCTCTACGGCAACAATTTTCTATAAAAAAAAATGTTGTTGTTACTGAGGTGAATTCTTAATTACACTCTCTAATTAATGTTAATGTCAGCTCTACAACACAATTTTCTATAAAAAGCACTGTTGTTGTTACTCAGGTGACACCTTAATTACACTAATCTAACCAATGTGAATGTCAGCTCTACAGCAACAATTTTCTATAAAACAACACTGTTGTTGTTACTCAGGTGACACCTTAATTACACTCATCTAACCAATGTTAATGTCGGCTCTACAGCAACAATTTTCTATACAAAACACTGTTGTTGTTACTGAGGTGAATCCTTAATTACACTCTCAATCCAATGTGAATGTCAGCTCTACAACAACAATTTTCTATAAATAACACTGTTATTGTTACTCAGGTGACACCTTAATTACACTCATCTAACCAATGTGAATGTCAGCTCTACAACAACAATTTTCTATACAAAACACTGTTGTTACTCAGGTGACACCTTATTACACTCATCTAACCAATGTTAATGTCGGCTCTACAGCAACAATTTCTATAAAAAACACTGTTGTTATTACTGAGGTGAATCCTTAATTACACTCTCTAACCAATGTGAATGTAAGCTCAACAACAACAATTTTCTATAAAAAAACACTGTTGTTGTTACTCAGGTGACACCTTAATTACACTCATCTAACCAATGAGAATGTAATCTCTACGACAACAATTTTCTATAAAAAACACTGTTGTTGTTACTAAGGTGACACTTTAATTACACTCATCTAACCAATGAGAATGTAATTTCTACAACAACAATTTTCTATACAAAACACTGTTGTTGTTACTCAGGTGACACCTTAATTACACTAATCTTACCAATGTGTATGTCAGCTCTACAACAACAATTTTCTATAAATAACACTGTTGTTGTTACAGAGGTGAATCCTTAATTGCACTCTCAATCCAATGTGTATGTCAGCTCTACAACAACAATTTTCTATAAAAAACACGGCTATTGTTACTGAGTTGAATCCTTAATTACACTCATCTAACCAATGTGAATGTCATCTCTACAACAAAAATTTTCTTTAAAAAACACTGTTGTTGTTACTCAGGTGACACCTTAATTACACTCATCTAACCAATGTTAATGTCGGCTCTATAGCAACAATTTTCTATAAAAAACACTGTTGTTGTTACAATTAATTACCCTCTCTAACCAATGTGAATGTCAGCTCTATAACAACAATTTTCTATAAAAAACACTGTTGTTGTTACTCAGGTTACACCTTAATTACACTAATCTAACCAATGTGAATGTCGGCTCTATAACAACAATTTTCTATAAAAAACACTGTTGTTGTTACTGAGGTGAATCCTTAATTACACTCTCTAACCAATGTGAATGTCGGCTCTACAACAACAATTTTCTATAAAAAACACTATTGTTATTACTCAGGTGACACCTTAATTACACTCATCTAACCAATGAGAATGTCAGCTCTAGAACAACAATTTTCTTTAAAAAACACTGTTGTTACTCAGGTGACACCTTAATTACACTCATCTAACCAATGTTAATGTCGGCTCTACAACAACAATTTTCTATAAAAAAACACTTGTTGTTACTGAGGTGAATCCTTAATTACACTCTCTAACCAATGTGAATGTCAGCTCTACAACAACAATTTTCTGTAAAAAACACTGTTGTTATTACTCAGGTGACACCTTAATTACACTCATCTAACCAATGTTAATGTCGGCTCTACAGCAACAATTTTGTTTAAAAAACACTGTTGTTGTTACTGAGGTGAATCCTAAATTACACTCTCTAACCAATGTTAATGTCAGCTCTACAACAACAATTTTCTGTAAAAAACACTGTTGTTGTTACTCGTGTGACACCTTAATTACACTCATCTAACCAATGGTAATGTCGGCTCTACAGAAACAATTTTCTATAAAAAACACGGTTGTTGTTACTCAGGTGACACCTTAATTACACTCATCTAACAAATGAGAATGTCATCTCTACGACAACAATTTTCTTTAAAAAACACTGTTGTTCTTACTCAGGTGACACCTTAATTACACTCATCTAACCAATGAGAATGTCATCTCTACAACAACAATTTTCTTTAAAAAAAACTGTTGTTGTTACTCAGGTGACACCTTAATTACACTCATCTAACCAATGTGAATGTCAGCTCTACAACAACAATTTTCTATACAAAACACTGTTGTTGTTACTCAGGTGACACCTTAATTACACTCATCTAACCAATGTTAATGTCATCTCTACAACAACAATTTTCTTTAAAAAACACTGTTGTTGTTACTCAGGTGACACCTTAATTACACTCATCTAACCAATGTGAATGTCAGCTCTACAACAACAATTTTCTATACAAAACACTGTTGTTCTTACTCAGGTGACACCTTAATTACACTCATCTAACCAATGTGAATGTCATCTCTACAACAACAATTTTCTTTAAAAAACACTGTTGTTGTTACTCAGGTGACACCTTAATTACACTCATCTAACCAATGTGAATGTCAGCTCTACAACAACAATTTTCTATAAAAAAACACTGTTGTTGTTACTTAGGTGACACCTTGATTGAGAGACGCTCAAGGGTACAAAAATAAGAATTGTCCCAGTCGTGAAGAATTTCTCCTCCACCGAAAGAGAACAAGAAATGGAAGTGCGGCATCCGAAGAACAGATGCTGCACTTTGATCCTGACCAAAGGGCCAAGAGTAGCGGTGAGCCCGAACAACGGGCATGGAAAAAGAAAGGGAAAAAAGGCAGCTGTAAACGACGAAAGGAAGAGAAAGAAAGACAGAGAAAAAAGATAAGATCATAGCTTATGGCGGGAGAACGTGATGACAGCCCGTGGGTGGCGAGGATACCAATGAAATTCCGATGTACAAAGCGAACAGTGTCGACGAACAGCTGGGCGATAAGTGACCCTATTGAAAAGACACGTGGCCTTTGTGGAATCGGATTCAGCTGTTTTTATGTTCTCTCAAAAATAATTAAGTATGACAATTCTGTTTTTACGACCTGTCAAGTTCTATTAGGCTGCGTCGGTCGAAATGGAGAACGCCCGAATGCCAACAGAGGAAGAAAGACAGCTCCTTTTTTGGGTATAGGCCGCCTGGCGAAGATTTGACGGACAGCGATCCCTTAATTCTGATTAGCCAATGACCCGAAACGGGAAGAGACCCCGTCCACGCCCCCACAATATAAGCAGCGAGCCTTCAGAGATTGAGAGTTAGAGAGAGCTTTGCTTCCTTGGGTCCGACGAACGAAGATTCCCCCATCGATTGACCCTGTCACGTAGATAATTGAGTTTTCTGTCGGAGAGAGAAGAGAAAACCTCGCAGTTAACAAGTGGCCAGTCCCTAACTAAACAGCTAACTGCGATTGTACTGTTATTGAAATACAAGGAAGTTTGTACAAAAGGAAACGCTTATTGACTTGGTCCTTTCAATTGTTTTGCATGACAAGTCTGTTTCAGGAAACCGGCCGAGGAAACACCAGAACTGACAACCGGGGTCATTCCACCACTGGACGACGTGCGGGTGACGTAAGTGTCACATGATTACACTAATCTAACCAATGAGAATATCAGCTCTACAACAACATTTTTCTATAAAAAACACTATTGTTATAACTCAGGTGACACCTTAATTACATTCATCTAACCAATGAGAATGTCAGCTCTACAACAACAATTTTCTTTAAAAAACACTTGTTATTACTCAGGTGACACTTTAATTACACTCATCTCACCAATGAGAATGTCAGCTCTACAGCAACAATTTTCTATAAAAAACACTGTTGTGGTTGTGACACCTTAATTTAACTCATCTTACCAATGGGAATGTCAGCTCTAAAACAACAATTTTCTATACAAAACACTGTTGTTGCTACTCAGGTTACTCCTTAATTACACTCATCTAACCAATGAGAATGTCATCTCTACAGCAACAACTTTCTATAAAAAACACTGTTGTTGTTTCTCAGGTGGCACCTTAATTACACTCATCTAACCAATGAGAGTGTTAGCTCTACAACAACAATTTTCTATAAAAAACACTTTTGTAACACTGTTGATTAACAAACTCAGGTGACACCTTTATTACACTCATCTTACCAATGAGAATGTTAGCTCTACAACAACAATTTTCTATAAAAATAAACACTGTTTTTTTACTCAGGTGACACCTTAAGTACACTCATCCAACCAATGAGAGTGTTAGCTCTACAACAACAATTTTCTATAACTACAGTAAGGCAATCATTGTGTAGATTTCTCTTGCTTCCCAACGACTCCAGGCAAGTCTCTTTCAGTAATTACCCAAACCGTTCAAAAAATAAAAATCACTTATTCTTGATTTTCATCAAAATTTTAGTACAAAGTAGTTCTGAACCAGGAAACTTTTTCATAACAATTAAACATTTTGTTTTTACAATAAATACTTTAAATAGGCATCCCTTTTTTTTTTCAACTGAAATGTCTGATAGTTTTTATAAGTCCATAATACTTCAAAGGTTTGTTTCGCAACCATGGCAAAACCATGTATCCTCTATTGGTGGGGGCCTGGTTATCCCAGCCCATTCGAAGTGAAACTAAAAATTGCATTGGTCACAACAAATCATAGCTGAGCCATCATCTGGGAGGCCACATTCTGGACAGATCCAAATTTGTTCAATAATTTGCTCAGGTTTGTCTTCCTCCTCTGAAGCCTGAGCTTCCTCATGTCGATCGGAGTGTTGTTCGATCTGAAGCTCTAACGGGTATAGATGGTTTATAAGCATGGTTATGTACATTTCCGTCACTCCGCAGTACTTGTGCCGAACAAACTAGTCCATCATCTCCATGGAACAGTTTCACTATCCATCCCAATGCCCAGAAGGGTCTCGATTTGTTGGGCAATTTCACTGTTACAATGTCTCCAATTTGGATAATGTTGGAGGAGGCTGCATTCAAACCCTGATGTTCTCTGAGAAGAGTAGATAGTCTTCATGCCGAATCTTCTTAAATTCCTTTAGCAGTGCATCTCTATTCCTGAGTGAGTCTATAAGTTTTTGTTTGGTTGGTACCTCATCTTCACAAATTTCCGCATTTTCCAGACGTATCAGAAGGTTGGGATTCAGATCAGGGTGAAGGAAGTGATTAGGGGTGATCACCTCCCACCCAGAACTGTCAGAACTTACATATGTCTGAGGTCTATCGTTCACAGCACATTGGATGTCAGAGATGGTGGCGAGAAACTCCGAGTAACAGCAAACAGATCTTCCGATGGACTTATAAAACATTTCTTCAATGTATTAATGACTCGTTCCCATACGCCCCATATCAAGGAGAATGCAGAGGAATCTTTATGGGTTTTAAATCATAAGATCTGAATTTTTCTCCAAATTCGTCAGCAGTAAACGCTTGATGAAGTAAATCCCCACTTGGCATTGTCGCTATATACATGAGAAGGCAACACCCCCACATATTAGCAAATCTGGTAAAAGCCAAAACAAAGGAAAAAACTGTCATGTCTTCTACCAATTCCAGGTAAACCGCTCTGACCTCCAGACAAGTAAATACTAGAATATATACCTTGGACCGCTGACAAATGTCCGGTGTAATCAACCCCTGTATGAAGAAATGGGTTTACCAGATTGACTCGGTGCCTAGGTAAGTCCGTCAAGGCAGGATATGTGAAGGGTACGTTGTTAAACTTCTTACACAGACAGCATGTCTTTAAGACCTTTTTAATAGCCTGTCTTCCTTGGGGTATCCAAAACCCAGCCATCCTGGTTCTGCTAAGGGTAGTTGGCACACCCAGGTGTTTGATTTCTTTGTGCATATCACTCACAATCAGTTCCGTCTATGGTGATTCTTTCCTAGTATCACTGGATTAAGCACCCCATATCTGTGAGAAAGATCCTACCCTTGGAGCGTATTATATCAGACTCATCTATAAACAGGTTTAATTGCCCTACTCAGGCTGGTATGGGTTTGTTGGAGAGGCAATGCAAAAACTCCCGTTCCTCAGGGAATGCTTGTACTTGCATCAATTTGAACAAATAGTTGGAAGCTAACTTTGTAAAATTCTGTTGTTTCTCTCTCAATTTGTTTACAAATTCGAACACTCTAGATACATTGTCTTTTGAAACTAGAAAATCTATCCAAATTGATGATAGATTCCATGCACTTACCCTCAAGAGTACAATAAAGATCAATTGTTGGTTGTCAACACTTAAACAATTAAGATCACTGTCGAGCTATGAAATGGTCTTGTCAGCGAGCCAACTTGGTCCTGAACTCCAAAAGACGATGTTTTCCTGGAGTTTGGATGCTGTCAGTCCTCTGGTTATTAAGTCTGCTGGGTTCTGTTTAGAGGGAACGTACTTATACTTTATAGTCAAATTGTAATCGTCTCAAAGCTGAGCCTCCATACATCCTATATCCTTGAGTCTATTTTTCACAAATATATTTGATACTGGTTAATTTGGATATCAACCACGAGAGGACAATTTGTGAATCCACAGCCAGATACAACTCAACCACCTTCATTTTTCCATAAGTCTTTAGAATATTAACAAGACACTTTATTCTAGCGTTGGCAGAGTTTTTGCTTTTAAGGAAGCGATCTTAGCTTTGGCAAACAGTAGAGAACACTTTCCTCCCTGGATGGCATAGAGAGTAAATCCATAGGCCTTTTTAGAGGCATCAGAAAAGACGCACCAAACAACGTCATCATCCTCATTAAATACCCGTCTCTTGAAGGACAAGCAATGGAGTTGTGATAGTTCCTTCCCCAAAGAACTCCAATTAGAGGTCATCTCTTTTGGGATTGGTTCATCCCAGTCTAATCCCGCCTACCACATTTCTCCAACTAGAATCCGGCACTGAATACTAACAGATAGGCATAGTGATAAAGGGTGGAAAATTCCAGAAGCTGCCGATAGGATGAGTCGCTTTGTTCAGGACTACAAAATTTGGGGGCGAGACTGATTGTATCGTTGGCAGGGTCATATCTGTATCACAAGACTTTCTCCCATGAACATCCGTGGGTGGTCAGGGTTCCATCGAGTTGCATTGTCTCCTGTAACTCAAGACAATTCGTATTGCATGATCGTAATTTGAATCCTCCATTTTCTAATCTTTCTCTCGCCTACTGGTACCTCTCTGTAATTGAATTACATGCAGTGACAAGATTATCCATGTAAAATCTTGAACTCAATACTGTAGAGCATTCATCCGCAGGAAATTTATTTGCATGGTATTTTAAGATGCAATTCAAAATGAAAGGACTCGCATTGAATCCGAAAATAATGGTAGTATACCTGTAACATTTCAGGTAACTACCTTGTTTCGAAAAGAAACAAAACTTATTTTTGCCCGATTCCTTAGACAATTTGATCATTAAGAACGCTTTCCTAATATATCCCAACAGAGTGTACCTGTTTGTCCTAAAAAGCAGAGTTAAATTTAACATATCGCCGGTTAAATTTATACCTGGATAGGCTGCTTCATTCAGGGAAACCCCTCCTCTGGCCTTCAGTTAGCAATTGAAAACAGGACGTATCTTTATAGTGGTGGTTCCTTCTGTCTTGACATTAAATTTGAACTCAACCTCAGATCAAAAGTCTCAAACTCAAATCCAACTGTTCTCTTCTCTCTGCACTTTCCACACTGATGCCCAAAATAAAGAAGACGACTCTTTTATAGAGAGACCCAACCACATCTCATTTGCATACCCCCTCCCCCTCTTGTCACATCACGTGATTTTCAGTCCATAAATACCAGGGGGCAGCCATTTTTATTTTCTCTTTTTTTTTCTTTCCTAACACGAGCCGCATGATGAATGAGGTAAGGTTCTTTGCTTTTAACCACATGCACCCTTGATCTCTAAGATTAATAATTAGTATCATAGTCTGCCATCCACTCGCTGGGCGTCTTCGTTCACGGTGTGATCGTCGAAGAGGCTCTTCTTCAGACACTTCAACATCAGCATCAATCTCCCCTTCCTCTGATGGCAAGGAGACTCTCCGTATATCTAAAATGTGATGAGGCATTCCGTCAATCACTACCTTTTACCCAGCAAGTCATGCAACGAGAATTGGGTAGGTTTACCTACACCTCTTCACCAACTGCGATGTCCACGCAGGCCTGTTCTTCTCTCTGTGTTACAGTCAATGGATGTCACCATTCATAAGAAAAAGTAGACCGGTGTGGCACTGAATTTTCATCTTGATCAGCCTTCGGCGTCATATTGTACCAAAAAACTGCTTCTTGGGGTGAAATCTGGCTTGTTGATGCCACAGCTTTTATAGTGCGATGGTGCCTCTCTATAATTCCATTTCCACTTGGACGGTATGCAGCTCTAAAATATAGCCCCACATTCC
Source organism: Euprymna scolopes (assembly GCF_053919585.1). Lineage (NCBI taxonomy): Eukaryota > Metazoa > Mollusca > Cephalopoda > Sepiida > Sepiolidae > Euprymna > Euprymna scolopes. The sequence goes on along the minus strand of NC_136527.1, from coordinate 62,512,579 downwards.
ACTTCGCACATAAGTCTCTAAAAACTTCCGAGCGGAAAGACGTACCATTATCCACCAACATCTCTTCTACTGGCCCCCTTTCCATAAAAACCTCCTCAACAACTCTCTTTACCTCTTCTGCTGTTTCATTCTTGATTTTCCGCCATATCGCTACTCTCCCAGGCCTACAATCTATCATAGTTACATGCGGTTCATGTTGATAATGTGTGATGTCAATGGCCAATCTCTGCCCAATTCTCTTCAACATGTCTAGCCGATGCAGGGTCGATTAATTGGCATTCCCTACATTGTTCCGCCACCTTTTGGACGTCTTGCCTTGTGACGTGCAGGTTTACTTTTCTTGCCAGGTAAAGGGTCCGTTCCTTTCCAAAATGATGCAGGTTATGCAAGTCTTTTAAATTCTCTACTGCACAACATGCTGGAGCCCCGTCTCTTTCCTTGTGTAGCCAAGCTTTCTTGACTCTTGTCAGCCCATCTGCTTTATTTTTTTGTGACGGAACTAAGGAATTCTCGAACCAAGTCTCCCAGCACTCCAAGTCTATGCTTGATAAGCATCTCTGCTGCTCCTTTGATTTTTGATCCGCTTATCACCAGACAGCTCCGATTTAATCCACGACACCACTGTTGCAGAGTCTGTTTTAACGTTCACTATCTGTAGCCCCCATTTTTGAGCCAGATTGATGCCTTTCATCACAGCATCGAGTTCCGCAACATTGATATGGGCGCTATCATCCTTTTTGCGTAGCCAAGCAGTATCTTCAACAGCCACTTCTCCTATTTCCAATAATACCCCTAATACTACACTGCTAGCATCAGTCCATCTCACCCCTTCATGGCCCTCCTTTACATGCCATTCTCCTCTCACAGGGTCCATTTTTTTTCACTTCTGCCATGACTTCTTGTATCATGAGAAGCACTTTTTGATCAACTGCATCTTCCCAACTGTCTGTCCCAGTCTGCCTTTTAATAAAACTGCACGCAGTTCGCAGCGATCCAGCTATTGGGTAGTGGCCAACCAGCTTTTCACATATAGAGAAAAGCTCTCTCTTGGCTAGGCCAACCTTGGTTTCAGGGATTTCATTTCCTCGCCCAAACATCAATTTTCCTGCCTTATTGTTCTGTAGTAGAAATCCCAAAGCCATTCCGTTTTCCAGTGACTCAGGCGGTTTTGTCGTCAGTCCATATGCTTTGATATGCTCTCTCACCCTTTCCGCAGTCACCTCTGTTTCATCGTCGATGTAAGAGCAGGTGCCTCTCTTCACTGCATCGTCTTTGGCCAACACTGTCTTAAGAACTGCTGTCATTATCTTTGGTGCGGAGTTCAGACCAAATCCTAATCTGGTCAGACAATAAACTTGACCTTTGTACCAATTGATATTTCCACAATTTCTCATCCACATGAAGTTGGAGGTAGGCTGACTTCAGGTCCACAATTTTAGTTGCCTGCTTTATCCTCCTCCATTTCCTTACGACTTCTTCACACACGTCGATTCCGTCCTTTGTGTGACAAGTGACAAACTTGTTCAGCTTACAGAAATCCAACACTGGCCTAACTTTCTTCTTAATAGGTTGGACCACAGCCATGAGTGGCAAAATTCTTTCAACTTTCCCTGACCACGGCATTAATATTCCTTCATCTATCCATCTCTGAACTTCTTTTTCAAACTGCGGCCCTGCAGCTCCTTTCAGTGTGCTTTTGTAGCAGCTGACCTGATTCGTCAATACAGGTGGCTCCGCGGTCCATCGCCATTCTACCATCCATTTTTTGCCATCGAAGCAGGCTCGAAAGTCATCATCCTCAATCAGACATGGTCGGGGTTTCGATGGTTGGTTGGTATCACCCCTGGTTACACTTCCTGTTATTCCCGGTGCACTCTGATTGCCAAATTTCACCTGGCCTTTAGCAGTAGTAGCTCCTCCTCTATCACGTCCAGGTCCAGCACCACATCAATTCCTGCAACCAGTCTATCCAGCACGATATTCCTTACTACAATCTCCGCATCGGCCTCTCCACAGCATTCCACTTCTCTGCCATCCACCGCTCTAACGTTGCTGGTTCCATTCCAAGAGTTGGCGACGCTCGTAGTAATAAGTGTTGTTGTACATCCAGTATCAACAAGAGCTCTAGGCCTCTTTCCATTGATTGTGATCACTAACTGTGGCAACAAACTCTCATACGCCTGTTCAGTATAAAAGGGGTGACTACTGGCGCAATAGCACCCCTTTACTCGTTTCCCGGAAGCAAAAGGCAATTCTTGCTAATGTGCCCTACTTGGCAACACCGAAAACAGATAATGTCTGGCCATGGCTCCATCGAAAGCATTTACCGGTAAATCCACGGCCTTGCTTCATCACTGGTCGCTCCTTTCTGCTTGCCACAGCAGCCACGACTGCCCCCAGCTCACCGGGCTGTTTCGCCAAAACTCTAGCATGCCTCCATCTCCATGGTTTCAATATCAGTAAGTCGTTGCAGTTCCATGGAGATGCGATCATGAAAACCAGTTACAAGCGCCAGCTTTACAGTCTTCTCAAGGCTGCATCCCCCATATCCAGCCAATCCTACTAGTCACCTTATCTCTGCCACGTACACGTCCACAGACTCCCCAGTCCAGGTGACTCTTTTGATCTTGTTGTAAGCCTCAAACACGCTCTCGGAAAATGCGGTCTTTAACCAGTTTTCAATGCTCTCAGCAATGGCCTGATCCGTCTCTCCCATTTCTAGATAGACCACTAAAGCACTTCCTTCCAAATACATTGGTATTAACGTGGCTACATCCTCGATCTTCTGCAGCCTTGCCACCAACTTCAGCTTGTTAAGCCACGCAACCACATCACCTTCTCCAGTAAATGGCCTCAGGATACCGCTGCTCAATCTTACTCGGTCACCCATTTTTGTCACTGTGCCGAAATAGCTTGACGTTAAATTTGAACTCAACCTCAGATCAAAAGTCTCAAACTCAAATCCAACTGTTCTCTTCTCTCTGCACTTTACACACTGATGCCCAAAATAAAGAAGACAGCTCTTTTATAGAGACCCAACCACATCTCATTTGCATACCCCCTCCCCCTCTCGTCACATCACATGCTTTTCAGTCCATAAATACCAGGGGGGCGGCCATTTTTAATTTCTCTATTTTATCTTTCCTAACACGAGCTGCACGATGCATGAGGTAAGGTTCTTTACTTTTAACCACATGTCTTAAACACGGGTCGGTGAGGGATCCAGACTATGATATAAATGCGGTGGACACTCGAAGGGCTCAATCTCTACTTCCTGCTCAGCAAATACCTGCAAGTATTCCTGATACAAGCCCTTTTCTTCTAAATTGTTTACCACCTAGTCAAGTACCTTGATAGCTACACAATAATTTGCGTCCACCCTGGCTAATTTTTCTGTGTGCCATCGTAGTTTCACGCAATAATTACCTCTCCTGAATTCTATGTGACTCCTTTGCTTTTATCACATCATAATCGGACAGGGAGTCTTCTCCAGAGAGTCCCAACGATTCAATACTATATGTCCACTCAAGGCCTCTATCAACAGCACTTTCACAAAAAAATGTCCTGGTACGGGTCTGCATAAGAGGGTCTGGAATCGATAACATTGTTAACCATGGAATTCGAGCATACCATTAGATTCACAGTTTCATCATAAGCAGTCAACCAGGCAGTGATTGGTGTTCTCTCCTGGTGTGGATACAAAAAATTCCTGGGATCTCCAAACGGTATCATTCCTCTTGGTGTTAACCAGGCCACCCATTCATACATTTAACTATCTCCCATGTCCCCATAAACTGCAGGAGATCAACTCCTAACAATCCATCAAGTATTATATCAGTGGACGTACCCAGATCCGTGTCAAGTTCATAATTCATCTCCCGAAGGTTATTAATCAGAGTAGGTAATCGCTCAATCTTGTGATGCAAATTCAATTGTCCATCGATCAACACCGGCAGTTGTCACAAGATTCCTGAAGGGAACAGAACCTCTGCAGTTATTTGTTTAAATCGGCAACGTCTTCTCCCCAAAAACGTGACAATTTCCAAGTCCCTATTCTGCACGGATCACATTGCAGACTATCCATATAATGCCTTTGCTGAAATAGGAGTTTTGGCTGCCGGTATCTACCAAGCATCTAGCTTCGACCGTCCTGTCCCCACTCCTAAGAAGGATCCTCGATATGGGTAGGAGACATTGTCAATCACTCATGCCAGTATTTATACATCCAATGGATGCGGAAGTGCCGGGACACATGGTGGTGGTGTGATCATAACCAGAACACTCACGACAAGAATTCTCTCGATCATTCTTGATCAGCAGTTTTACCCAAAATGGTTGCAGCTGGTACATCTGTAACAAAGTCCCAATTCTCAGCAACGGCGTTGGCTTTGCTGGAAGGTGGAATATTTTTTACAGTCCAGAGCCTCATATCCGTCTTGTAAACAGAGGTTACATGAGCAGTGTTCTTCTTGAACATGAAGGCTTTCCAATGTTGGAGGTGTCCATCTTTCCCTGGAAGGACGGGTATTTTTCCAAGGTATATCTCTTCTATATGGTTCTCTCTCGTAAAGGGTATTCTTCCACAACTTCAAAATCCTTACACCACCTTCCAGTATGGAATCAAGGCCAGGATAAGGAGTATGCATTAATTCTTCCCTAAGGCGGGCAAGCAGTCGCTGAAGGAGGATGTGTGCTGCCAATGGCCCGCTGCCGGAGTTTTTCCTCTAAAAATCTGTAGTGCATAGATGAATCAAGCTAGCTCATATTTTAGTTGAGATATTCTTTAAGGAAATCTGACTGATAATGGCGTCTGAGATCAAGTAGAAACAGCCTGGAGAATATATCTTCTCATATAGCTTCTTCATCCCAGTAGTTATCCTTAAAGATCTGAAGAGCAACCTCATAGTTATCCAAAACTTCACGTAGGTGGTGTATAAGCCTAAAAGGCCGACCAGTGACACAAGTCTTCAGGAACGTCAACTTTTCTTTCCTGGAAGTCAGTCCAGACATGCAGTATTCAAATCTAGTAATGACGTCTCTGAGTGTGAATTTATTTTCACTGTCAAGTCCATCAAATTCAGGACACTTGTTTAATTGTTTAAGTTTGTCCTTGCGTAGGCTGTTGTGCTTCCATGGTAGGGCAGGGAGGAGGAAGGACATCTTTGTACACTTCAAAGCATCCAGATTCTTCTTGATCTCTTCCGTAAACTGCAAAGTATTGTCACCATGAGATGATAAATCCTTTATCAGTTAATTTTCTCGATTTCTGCTAGGCGTTTATCAATATCGTTCTTGGAGTTCTCCAAGGCGCGAACATTCAACACGTCTCGTTCATTTAAGCTATTCAACGTGTGTTTTATCACCAACTTATGTCTTTATTCTAGATCTACCAATTTTGCTAGTCTGGCTTCCTTTTCAGTACTCATTGCCAAGCGAAGGTCGAATTCAATGACCAGTAACGTCCAAGCAGACTGATCAAGGTCCCAATGTTGCAAAATGTGGAAAATTTCCCACTCAAACAAAGTTCCTTTAGGTGCAATCCGAAATATGGTGTTGCAACAATGGTTATGTTGCGGCCCTCCGCTGAAGGAAATTGATAACCTTAGTCTCTAATTACTTAAAGGAGGGTGATCCATTTCACTAGGTAAGACGCAAACAATCCAAAACAACAACAGCAAAATTGGCGCCAAAAAAACACAATTGGTGTTACTCAGGTGACACTTTAAGTACACTCATCCAACTAATAAGAATGTTAGCTCTACAACAACAATTTTTTGTAACTACAGTAAGGCATTAAGGCAATCATTGGGTAGATTTCTCTTCCTTCTCAACGACTGCAGGTAAGTCTCTTTCAGTCTATGCTGGTTATCTCCCTTAGATTTAATGATCCGTTGATATAAGCGCCGTTATTTTTATTTTTAAAAATAAATAAATAAATAAAAATAACGGCTCTTCTATAAGTAAATAAACGACAAGAAACAAGTATATGACAAGTAAAACCAACACAAAGTCAAGTATCTCGATTCCTTTGTGTTCTTAAACCAAAGGAAATGGTTGATTGTTGAATTGCGCCCCCGTTGTATCAAAGTACCTGCAGAATGTCTTCTTGGTTCCTCCTCTTCTCTTTTCTCTCTCCCAACAATCGAGCACAGCATATAATAACAAAACTCTAAAGCACGTCTGACAGCACTGACTTCTGCCAACAGTCTGCTCTTAACAACACAGGCTTTTTTATATCGCAAAATCGTTCGCCTCTATTTGCATATTCTTCTAACTCACGTGATCACTACTCTATAAATAAGAGTCTTGACCGTTTCTTTTCTTTCTTTTTATTTATTTTCGGTGACCGACCCGCACGTGGTCTATCCAGGTAAGTCACGCATTTCTCCACAAGAAACAAGTCGGAACTTTTTGGCATGGTTACGATTTTCACTCAATCACCGCCTTTTTTTTATATTTTGGTCTCCATGACAGAAGAGTATTGTGAGGTAAACTGCCAATTTTTCGATATTGTATTTCACTAGTAGTTCTTTATTTAATTCAATAAAACGTGTTACACACATACTTAAATTGCATCCCTTTACTAATCGCCCTTCATCAATTAATAAAGTAAAAAATTAATAAGTAAAAAATTAAAACCGTATTTCTGGTTTGAAAGTGCACAATTCGAAAGGCTAAACATATTTTGTTAGGCGATTTGCCACAAAATTTCCTTTTTTAATTCACAAATCATACATTCGTTATCTTATTCTTGTTTAAAAACAAACAAATTATACGTAACAAAATTTGACGAAGAGTAAGTATTGATTCTTTCAATATCTTTGTTTTGTTTTATTTTTATTTTTCATAATGAGATATATTCCGAGATTTCATTTTTTTAATTTAAAAAAGTATTGCGGGTTTGTATTACTGTACACATAGATTCGAAAAAGTTGTCAAAAAACAAATATAGAACAAATAAATGTTATCAAAGGCAAGATAAGTTACTTTTCTACCTAACTGGATATATTTTTTGTGTTTTTATTCAGTGTAACATGTTTATTCAGCTCGAAAAACATGCAATGTTTACCGATGTATTGGAAAATTCAAAATGGCAGCCGACTGTCTCTCGGAGAGGGTACGTTTGGGAAAAGGTATTATAAATAATAAACTAGACAAAATACTGTTAGAAATTCGCTCAATATATGTTACCGTGACATAAGTTGACATGTATTCGGTTGTTTTCTAACAGTATTTTGTCTAGTTTATTATTTATAATACCTTTTCCCAAACGTACCCTCTCCGAGAGACAGTCGGCTGCCATTTTGAATTTTCCAATACATCGGTAAACATTGCATGTTTTTCGAGCTGAATAAACATGTTACACTGAACAAAAACACAAAAAATATATCCAGTTAGGTAGAAAAGTAACTTATCTTGCCTTTGATAACATTTATTTGTTCTATATTTGTTTTTTGACAACTTTTTCGAATCTATGTGTACAGTAATACAAACCCAGTATTGCATTATCTTAAGGGTATTTATATTCGATTGCAATGTATTATATTAATATTTGAATCGCTATTTTTGTTCGTTTAACAAACCTTTAAAACAAAACACTGTTTATCATTATGTTTGGAATGTTTGCTTTTTTAACAACATATTAATCTGTTTAACTGAAAATATAAAAGTTTATTCTGTAAAACATTTATTTGTTGGGTGTTATTTAAACCATTTCAATATAAAATATTGTAAGTATAATATTTTATTTTAAAATATAAGTATAATATTTTATTTTAAAATATAAGTATAATATTTTATTTTAAAATATAAGTATAATATTTTATATTGAAATAGTTTTAATACTAATATTTTATATTGAAATAGTTTTAATACTAACATTTTATATTCAACGTATAAGTTCATTTATTTATAATATACACTGAATTAATGAATAATACTGTTGTATACATAATACAACAGTATTATTTATTGATTAATTCAGTGTATATTATAAACTGTATTAGTAAAAGGTTAGTGATAACATGTAGAGAATATAGAGACACACGTGTGAACGAAGCAAAGGTTTTATTGACACTGAGCAAGAGTAGTTTTTGTTACTATGATATATCACGTGATTGTGTGGTGGGAGGTTGCAGGCAATGGTGATGGTGGGAGTAATCCTAGCCAAGGGGAAATAACTCGTGTTGTTTGATGTATATAACATTCTCGCTTTTTTACTAAAAAAAAAAGCTTTTTATTTTTATTTTATATGTATTTAATTAGTGTCTGCATCTGACTGGAAGCCTAATTGTTCTTCCTCTCGTTGTGACGTTTGTTGTTGTTGTTGCTGTTCTCTTTTCTGTACTTGTCTGTGGACTTTTTTTTTGACTGAATATGTTTTCATAGTCGTATGTAACTTTGCGTGTTGGATTTTCATTTGTTTTTAAGAGGTGATGCCGGTTACGTCATAAATATTTTCCTTGTTCTGTTTTTGCTAAATACGAACGAGGTAAAACCTTTCAAGTTCCATTTTCCTTGGGAGCGAATATGAACAGTGTCATCTTTGCTTAGTGTTGGTTAGATTTTTTATCTATTTCATGCCTTTTCATTGCGTTATTATGCATGGTGTTAGGAAGGTTTGTCCTAAGCGTTCTTTTCATTAGTTGTTGGGCTGACGACGACGATTTATCTTTTAATGGGGATGTCAGTAGTGCTAACATTACTAGATATGGGTCTTCGTTGCTTTCAAATGACTTTATTATTGTCCTTTTTATAGTTTGTATATTTCTTTCTACTAGTCCATTGGATTGTGAATAGTTCGGACTTGTCGTGATGTGTTTGAAATCCCAATCTTTAGCAAAAATTCTGATGATGTCATGATGTGTTTGAAATCCCAATCTTTAGCAAAAATTCTGATGATGTCATGATGTGTTTGAAATCCCAATCTTTAGCAAAAATTCTGATGATGTCGTGATGTGTTTGAAATCCCAATCTTTAGCAAAAATTCTGATGATGTCATGATGTGTTTGAAATCCCAATCTTTAGCAAAAATTCTGATGATGTCATGATGTGTTTGAAATCCCAATCTTTAGCAAAAATTCTGATGATGCCGTGATGTGTTTGAAATCCCAATCTTTAGCAAAAATTCTGATGATGTCATGATGTGTTTGAAATCCCAATCTTTAGCAAAAATTCTGATGATGTCATGATGTGTTTGAAATCCCAATCTTTAGCAAAAATTCTGATGATGTCATGATGTGTTTGAAATCCCAATCTTTAGCAAAAATTCTGATGATGTCATGATGTGTTTGAAATCCCAATCTTTAGCAAAAATTCTGATGATGTCATGATGTGTTTGAAATCCCAATCTTTAGCAAAAATTCTGATGATGTCATGATGTGTTTGAAATCCCAATCTTTAGCAAAAATTCTGATGATGTCGTGATGTGTTTGAAATCCCAATCTTTAGCAAAAATTCTGATGATGTCATGATGTGTTTGAAATCCCAATCTTTAGCAAAAATTCTGATGATGTCGTGATGTGTTTGAAATCCCAATCTTTAGCAAAAATTCTGATGATGTCATGATGTGTTTGAAATCCCAATCTTTAGCAAAAATTCTGATGATGTCATGATGTGTTTGAAATCCCAATCTTTAGCAAAAATTCTGATGATGTCATGATGTGTTTGAAATCCCAATCTTTAGCAAAAATTCTGATGATGTCATGATGTGTTTGAAATCCTAATCTTTAGCAAAAATTCTGATGATGTCATGATGTGTTTGAAATCCCAATCTTTAGCAAAAATTCTGATGATGTCATGATGTGTTTGAAATCCCAATCTTTAGCAAAAATTCTGATGATGTCATGATGTGTTTGAAATCCCAATCTTTAGCAAAAATTCTGATGATGTCATGATGTGTTTGAAATCCCAATCTTTAGCAAAAATTCTGATGATGTCGTGATGTGTTTGAAATCCCAATCTTTAGCAAAAATTCTGATGATGTCATGATGTGTTTGAAATCCCAATCTTTAGCAAAAATTCTGATGATGTCGTGATGTGTTTGAAATCCCAATCTTTAGCAAAAATTCTGATGATGTCATGATGTGTTTGAAATCCCAATCTTTAGCAAAAATTCTGATGATGTCATGATGTGTTTGAAATCCCAATCTTTAGCAAAAATTCTGATGATGTCATGATGTGTTTGAAATCCCAATCTTTAGCAAAAATTCTGATGATGTCATGATGTGTTTGAAATCCCAATCTTTAGCAAAAATTCTGATGATGTCGTGATGTGTTTGAAATCCCAATCTTTAGCAAAAATTCTGATGATGTCATGATGTGTTTGAAATCCCAATCTTTAGCAAAAATTCTGATGATGTCATGATGTGTTTGAAATCCCAATCTTTAGCAAAAATTCTGATGATGTCGTGATGTGTTTGAAATCCCAATCTTTAGCAAAAATTCTGATGATGTCGGGATGTGTTTGAAATCCCAATCTTTAGCAAAAATTCTGATGATGTCGTGATGTGTTTGAAATCCCAATCTTTAGCAAAAATTCTGATGATGTCATGATGTGTTTGAAATCCCAATCTTTAACAAAAATTCTGATGATGTCATGATGTGTTTGAAATCCCAATCTTTAGCAAAAATTCTGATGATGTCATGATGTGTTTGAAATCCCAATCTTTAGCAAAAATTCTGATGATGTCATGATGTGTTTGAAATCCCAATCTTTAGCAAAAATTCTGATGATGTCATGATGTGTTTGAAATCCCAATCTTTAGCAAAAATTCTGATGATGTCATGATGTGTTTGAAATCCTAATCTTTAGCAAAAATTCTGATGATGTCATGATGTGTTTGAAATCCCAATCTTTAGCAAAAATTCTGATGATGTCATGATGTGTTTGAAATCCCAATCTTTAGCAAAAATTCTGATGATGTCATGATGTGTTTGAAATCCCAATCTTTAGCAAAAATTCTGATGATGTCATGATGTGTTTGAAATCCCAATCTTTAGCAAAAATTCTGATGATGTCATGATGTGTTTGAAATCCCAATCTTTAGCAAAAATTCTGATGATGTCATGATGTGTTTGAAATCCCAATCTTTAGCAAAAATTCTGATGATGTCATGATGTGTTTGAAATCCCAATCTTTAGCAAAAATTCTGATGATGTCATGATGTGTTTGAAATCCTAATCTTTAGCAAAAATTCTGATGATGTCATGATGTGTTTGAAATCCCAATCTTTAGCAAAAATTCTGATGATGTCATGATGTGTTTGAAATCCCAATCTTTAGCAAAAATTCTGATGATGTCATGATGTGTTTGAAATCCCAATCTTTAGCAAAAATTCTGATGATGTCATGATGTGTTTGAAATCCCAATCTTTAGCAAAAATTCTGATGATGTCGTGATGTGTTTGAAATCCCAATCTTTAGCAAAAATTCTGATGATGTCATGATGTGTTTGAAATCCCAATCTTTAGCAAAAATTCTGATGATGTCGTGATGTGTTTGAAATCCCAATCTTTAGCAAAAATTCTGATGATGTCATGATGTGTTTGAAATCCCAATCTTTAGCAAAAATTCTGATGATGTCATGATGTGTTTGAAATCCCAATCTTTAGCAAAAATTCTGATGATGTCATGATGTGTTTGAAATCCCAATCTTTAGCAAAAATTCTGATGATGTCATGATGTGTTTGAAATCCCAATCTTTAGCAAAAATTCTGATGATGTCGTGATGTGTTTGAAATCCCAATCTTTAGCAAAAATTCTGATGATGTCATGATGTGTTTGAAATCCCAATCTTTAGCAAAAATTCTGATGATGTCATGATGTGTTTGAAATCCCAATCTTTAGCAAAAATTCTGATGATGTCATGATGTGTTTGAAATCCCAATCTTTAGCAAAAATTCTGATGATGTCATGATGTGTTTGAAATCCCAATCTTTAGCAAAAATTCTGATGATGTCATGATGTGTTTGAAATCCCAATCTTTAGCAAAAATTCTGATGATGTCATGATGTGTTTGAAATCCCAATCTTTAGCAAAAATTCTGATGATGTCATGATGTGTTTGAAATCCCAATCTTTAGCAAAAATTCTGATGATGTCATGATGTGTTTGAAATCCCAATCTTTAGCAAAAATTCTGATGATGTCGTGATGTGTTTGAAATCCCAATCTTTAGCAAAAATTCTGATGATGTCATGATGTGTTTGAAATCCCAATCTTTAGCAAAAATTCTGATGATGTCATGATGTGTTTGAAATCCCAATCTTTAGCAAAAATTCTGATGATGTCGTGATGTGTTTGAAATCCCAATCTTTAGCAAAAATTCTGATGATGTCATGATGTGTTTGAAATCCCAATCTTTAGCAAAAATTCTGATGATGTCATGATGTGTTTGAAATCCCAATCTTTAGCAAAAATTCTGATGATGTCATGATGTGTTTGAAATCCCAATCTTTAGCAAAAATTCTGATGATGTCATGATGTGTTTGAAATCCCAATCTTTAGCAAAAATTCTGATGATGTCATGATGTGTTTGAAATCCCAATCTTTAGCAAAAATTCTGATGATGTCATGATGTGTTTGAAATCCCAATCTTTAGCAAAAATTCTGATGATGTCATGATGTGTTTGAAATCCCAATCTTTAGCAAAAATTCTGATGATGTCATGATGTGTTTGAAATCCCAATCTTTAGCAAAAATTCTGATGATGTCATGATGTGTTTGAAATCCCAATCTTTAGCAAAAATTCTGATGATGTCATGATGTGTTTGAAATCCCAATCTTTAGCAAAAATTCTGATGATGTCATGATGTGTTTGAAATCCCAATCTTTAGCAAAAATTCTGATGATGTCGTGATGTGTTTGAAATCCCAATCTTTAGCAAAAATTCTGATGATGTCGTGATGTGTTTGAAATCCCAATCTTTAGCAAAAATTCTGATGATGTCGTGATGTGTTTGAAATCCCAATCTTTAGCAAAAATTCTGATGATGTCATGATGTGTTTGAAATCCCAATCTTTAGCAAAAATTCTGATGATGTCGTGATGTGTTTGAAATCCCAATCTTTAGCAAAAATTCTGATGATGTCATGATGTGTTTGAAATCCCAATCTTTAGCAAAAATTCTGATGATGTCATGATGTGTTTGAAATCCCAATCTTTAACAAAAATTCTGATGATGTCATGATGTGTTTGAAATCCCAATCTTTAACAAAAATTCTGATGATGTCATGATGTGTTTGAAATCCCAATCTTTAACAAAAATTCTGATGATGTCATGATGTGTTTGAAATCCCAATCTTTAGCAAAAATTCTGATGATGTCATGATGTGTT